>NC_135561.1:11820460-11940460 GCF_964340395.1 Glandiceps talaboti
AAGGTATAGAAACAGTAAAAAAAAAAGAAGCTGTCTAGCATAGCTATAGAAAATTGGTCCTGAACAGATGAATAATCCTATGTATTCCTTATGGCTGCAGTGATAAGATAACACTAATGTGAGAACCTGGGATTGAAACACTGGCCTTTAAATGGCTGCTGGGAAATATTATCATGGTATGTATGTGTGTTTGGTATCAAATCTAACAATATGTTTATTTCTATGCATCTCATTACAGATGGCATATCCAATCAAATCATTTCGGGTCTTCGAAGCCGTGGTCACACCGTCACCAAAGTAGAACCGCTGAGTGTGGTGGTCGGGGTGTTCAAAGCTAAAGACAAAGTGTCTGCCTCTGGTGATAGTAGGTTGCTACCTCAGTCTGAGGCTGTGGTATACTAACTCTTATGCCCCCCCCCCCCCCATTTTAAACTTGGACTATTCCAAGAGAATACAGAAAACGTATAATTACATCAAATATGCTTTCTGTGAATTTCAGTTAATTTGCAAGAAGGAAATATTTTAGAGATTGTTTAAAGCTGCACTTGCTGTAACTTGAATATTATTTTTTCAATCAGACAACCAACAATATGTTTACTGAAAATTGATAAAATGCCAATAATTAGACATTATACATGTTAACTAGATTTCAAATTTATCTACATGTATGCAGTAAAGCATTGAAATCATAATCACCATTGAGGGCGCTGATTTTAGGGTATAGACCTAAAAATAAATTTGACAGGATTTTACCATATGCCTGTATGTGTACAGTTACACAAATACATTTACTAAACAGATGACACAATACTGTTCAGGGTACAAAATACTGTATTACAAGTAAGTCAATATAGCTAACAAACCAGTTTTTTTTTTAAATTTTAAGTTGCAGCTAATGCAACTTTAATGAGTTATTTCATAGATGAATCTTTACTATCACATTTTAGAATAAATGTTCGATTTCCAGAATTTACTAATCAGATCAAAGTTTTGTTGTTGTATTCATCTAAATGTTGCATATACATGTTAGCAATAATTTGTTAGTCTGCAGTGCACTCCATTTGGTGTTTTTTCTTTTTTGTTTAAACTTCCACTTCAACTTAAAATACTAACACATTGTTTTGGACGATCTATTTATAAAGAGTAGATTACAGAATGGATTAAATAATTTGTTGCTGTTAATGTATTAATTTATTAACTTATTAATGTATTTTATTCTATATTCTATTTATTTATTTATTTATAATATTTACAGAAAAGTCCAGCTTTAGTTATGATATTCTGATCATAATATTCCTGCTATCAATAAAGGATGTGAAGATAAAAACATCAAATGTAAATTTGAGAAGTAGCCTAATCACAAAATTCTTCCTTCATATTCTGTGATATCAGTTGATCATTCAATGTTCTCAACAGTGTGTAATGACTTTGTTAATACGTAACTGTAGAATGCACCTCGCAAATAAACACTTGCAGTTACTTTGGTCAAGAAAAGGCCAGGTATTCTCAGTTCCAGTCAAGAGAGAAAAAAACTAGGGTCACCATGCAAATTTTTGAAATAAAGGTCAGCGATATCAAATTCAAATGAACTCATTTTAGAATCCAATATGGCCACCAGATACTGTGTTAACTCTGGAACTCTGGGAAAATAACAGCTTTTGTGGATTTCTTGGAAAATAAGATGGTGAACCCTGAATTTCTGTCATTATTTCTAAAGAGCCAGGATAAAACTCTCATATGACAAAATTTAAACAAATTTGGATAACGTAGATTTTTTAGGTGCATTCTACCTTAATAACAGTTATGTAAAACTGTATATTAGCTATTTATATTCAAGGTTTCTTCTCTATTTGTGAAGTTTGAAATGCTGAAATAATGAATAACGGCTCATTTACTAGAACAAAGTTCATCAGGAAGGCATTCAATGTGTTCCGCCAAATCTCTTGATGCAATAATTTTGGGTCAAGTGCAATTTTTTGGTTCATTATATTACGTTCTTTGGGTCAAGTGCAGTTTTTGGGGTTCATTATAGTATCACAATCTTTGGGTCAAGTGCAAGATTTGGGTTCATTATATTACGTTCCTTAGGTCAAGTGCAATTTTTGGGTTCATTATTGGGATCTTTGTCAGACTTGTATTAACCTAACTATAGGGATGTATTTATTAAAAGTTTATGAGCAAAAGTTTGTATCTTTGTGTTATTTATCTCCCCTGACCATTACATCATATATCCTGTTTTGGAATTCATCTTTGTATTATATCATGACATTTGACAGTACATATAAACTACTGAGAATATGCAATGCCACATTATGTTGAAGGCACTCACACTGTTTACTTACAAACAAGTACAGATAAATGCATATGTCAATGAATTTTATGCATACAATATGGTATTGTGCTGTTCATCATATCACCAAATTCAGAAATTCACATGAGATCCAAGCCATGCATTTTCTTTCAATATTCAATATGTTGGAGTTCTGTTATGGCAATACCAAATATGGAAGAGCAGCCATCTTGAATTTTCTGAGTTTTGCCATACCAATATGGAAAGTCACTGTCCAAATATGGGAAATCCTGGACAGTCACTCCCCAAATATGGAAGAGAAGCCATTCAATATTTTGAGTTTTGTCATGACAAGACCAAATATGGAAAGTCACTTGCCAAATATGGGAAATTGTGCAGTCACTGCCCAAATATAGAGAGAAGCCACCCATATTCCTCAACAGTTTGTTTGATCTCCTCTAGTAGCACTGTGTTGAAGTGCATGAGTCGTACTGTGTATTTTTCATTGCACATATATCTTTTGGGGCACTTACAAACAGAAAACAAGGCACCTGTACACATTAGGGTGGTCCCCCACAAGTGTGTTGACTCAAGAACAAGGGAGGATTTATACTGCATTTCACCAATACTGAGCAATGAGGGACAGACAGAAAAGTAGATCGGGCGTGGAACAAGAGAACATAGCAAACCAACATATACCCTGGACTTGCACATGAGGCTTGAAAAACCACAAGAATTGTTGTGTCATAGTTTTGTCTGTAAGCGCAACAAATCATATGCACAGTGCACGATCCCTGCAAACAGTACACACACAAGGCAAAAGTCCAAACTCTGGAATGCTTAATATACACACATAAAATATTCAGAGAAATTCAATATGATTAGACTTTGAATAAATCACATTTTATTTAATAAATAGTGTGACCTTTTACAATCTAGTCATACATACTTTTAGTATATATTTTACAGTCTTATATATATATTCATGATACACGCACTCATCAGTTGAAAATATACATCACAGCAACAAATTTCAATTCCAAAAACTTGGATTTCACATCCGACAGTATGAGTAAATGTAAACCATGGCTGGTTTGCTTTGCTGTATACAGGACACACGATCACAAACATACACTTTGAAAAGGCAGTAAAAAATCCATCAAGACACACACTTGTTGATGTATGTTGGACGAAAACATGGTCTACAGTTTAAAGCCTTTTCGTATGTTATACTTGCAATTTATAGGTTTGTGTCCATTGCTAGTAACTGAAATGTGTTATGACAAAAGAACCTATACAAATGGCCGATGAGGGCGCACTTCATTCAAACCCCCATAACTCGAATTTTGTGATTTTTAAGTCTTGAGAGATGATTAATTGAAAATCGATTTTTTTGTTCATCTTTTTACTGAACATAAACATGTGATTTATAAACCAGTCATAAACTTAAAGGCTAAGTAAGAAACAAAAGGTTTCCAATAGTGCTGGAGATCGTAAAATAAAATTTCATGGGTTTTTTAATAATGGACATACTAAAAACCTTGCGAATTAATTCAAGCGATGACCTCGCTCTTTATTGATTTCACTCCACACATGGTTCATACTTGGCTTCTCTCTTTGTCGAGGAAGCCATCAACTATCTCCTGGTACACCTTAGGAACGAATGTACAGAATTTTACAAGGACATGCATTCATTTCTTGAAAACGTGAATAATACGATTGCGCTATTAATTCACAAAATTGCTTTGTAATAGCTTGGGAATCCATAATTATGAAATTTCGAAAATGAAATCCTGCCTGTATAAGTAGAATTATTTGAAGCTAGACACAATTTTCTACTCATTTTTACTACAAATGTTCACTGAAATGATGAAACATTAAATGTGTATATATCCATGAATTTATAAAAACGTTTTCACATTCTCACTGTGTGTGTATATATATATATATATATATAGTTTATAGTTTTGGTAGTACTGAAACTCTTTCTTGGTTGTAACTCGGAGTTTCACGCATTGCGCGATCATCAGACAACTGTATATATATATATATATATATATATATATATATATATATATATATATATATATATATATATATATATATATATATATATATATATATATATAACTCGGTGAGTATCAATCTGCTATAAGACAGTGCTCTATACCGCAGTGGCAGAGCGTAATAGTTTTGGTAGTACTGGAACTCTTTCTTGGGTGTAACTCGGAGTTTCACGCATATTGCGATCATCAGACACTCTGAGGCCTACTCTCTGGGTGTGCTGTATATATAGAGTGTAGACAATAGAAATACCATCACTATTGTCTGTGTCGGTGGGTAGGTGTTGTATGTGTGGAGGTGTTGGTTGTTATTGTGTGGGTTATTGGGTGCGGACAAGTAAGTGTTGGCGGGTTGTTCCATGTTGGGCTTTGATGTTCCGTTAGTTAACGGGTTTAATAGTTTAGGTGATAGATGCTCTATTGAAGTTGGACAAATAAAACTTATTCTCGTGTCGGCATTTGGATAACAACTCAGTTCTTTTGTTTAGTGTGGAGCTTTTGTCTGCTTTAATAATAGTTAGTTTTTCGGTTAAACACAGGTTGCATCGTTTTGTTTTATTGGTGTATGCTTGGGCTTTCTTGTTGATGGACCAGGATACGGAAAAAGGCTCATTGTTTCTTTTCAGTTTCCAAATGTGTTTTGATAGTTCTGTGCTGTTTTCGTGTTTTTCATGTTTGAATGACTGTATGGGAAGCAACGACGGGGCCGAAATATGCGAACTGGTCGGAATATTCATGCTACACAAATTAGCCAAAAAATACGGTAAAGAAAACATAGGTCTATATAGGGACGACGGACTAGCCGCCTTCAAGAACATCACCGGAAGTAAATCAGAAAGTATCAGAAAAGACATAACTAAAACCTTCAAAGCCATGGGGTTAAAAATAACCATACTCACCAATCTGAAAACCGTCAACTTTCTAGACATAACGCTCAACCTCAACAACGGTAAATATTACCCTTACAGGAAACCCAACGACAACCCCATGTACATACACACACAGTCTAACCACCCACCCAGCATCATCAAGAACATATCGTCAGCCATCGGCCGTAGAATTTCCGACATATCATCCGACGAACACATCTTCAACCAGGCAGCCCCACTGTACCAAAATGCACTAAAAACCAGCGGCCACAAAGAGAACATCACGTACACCAGCACCCCGACGCAGAAAAACAAGAAAAACAGAAATAGAAACACCATCTGGTTTAACCCACCATACAGCAAAAATGTAGCCACCAATGTAGGCAAACGATTCCTCAACCTAATCACAAAACATTTCCCAGCAGACTCTAAGTTACACAAAATATTCAACAGAAACAATGTCAAAGTCAGTTATAGCTGCATGCCAAACATGGCTACCATAATCAAAGCGCATAACGCCACCATCTCCAACAGCGAAACTAAACCCACTCAAAAACCCTGTAATTGCAGACAGAAAGACACCTGCCCTCTGAACGGCGAATGCCAAACGGAAAACATCGTATACCAAGCCACCGTCCACGGAAAACAAACAAAAGTATATATCGGCCTAACAGAGAACAACTTCAAACAGAGATACGCCAACCACAAACAGTCATTCAAACATGAAAAACACGAAAACAGCACAGAACTATCAAAACACATTTGGAAACTGAAAAGAAACAATGAGCCTTTTTCCGTATCCTGGTCCATCAACAAGAAAGCCCAAGCATACACCAATAAAACAAAACGATGCAACCTGTGTTTAACCGAAAAACTAACTATTATTAAAGCAGACAAAAGCTCCACACTAAACAAAAGAACTGAGTTGTTATCCAAATGCCGACACGAGAATAAGTTTTATTTGTCCAACTTCAATAGAGCATCTATCACCTAAACTATTAAACCCGTTAACTAACGGAACATCAAAGCCCAACATGGAACAACCCGCCAACACTTACTTGTCCGCACCCAATAACCCACACAATAACAACCAACACCTCCACACATACAACACCTACCCACCGACACAGACAATAGTGATGGTATTTCTATTGTCTACACTCTATATATACAGCACACCCAGAGAGTAGGCCTCAGAGTGTCTGATGATCGCAATATGCGTGAAACTCCGAGTTACACCCAAGAAAGAGTTCCAGTACTACCAAAACTATATATATATATATATATATATATATATATGCATTAATTAACGTACATATACTCTGGTTATACAGTGAAAACTTCAAAATAAATACAGTATTTGAGAATAAATCAATTTTTGCGGAGTTTGACATTTTCCTGGATTTCACTCAAAAAAAAGCACCATTTCTGTTGAAAATCATTAAATTATGAAAAAATAAGAAAACTCATCTAAAAGATACAGTAAACACAGGAAATAGTCATATTTTTTTCTTAGAATTTGATATTTTCTGAATAAGGACTGAATATTTATTAAGGCCTTCTTTTGTGCATCTGTACAATACACTAGTCAAAACATATCCTGCACAATAAAAATCTACTTGCTGTAATATCGTCCAGAAAATTACTTTAATTAACAGTTTATACACACAATCGTGTCATAAAAAAATAAAACGTAAATATTCACAACAAAGATGAAAATACAATAAAAACCATATTGCTTGAAATATGTTGTCAAGCCTGACATGCTGTATCGGTAGATGTTGTTTCTGTTGTATCTCTATATCGTAATGTTATCACATTATGTGTCAAACAGTTATCTGTCTACAGTACTCTGACTATAGTATATACACCTAGCCCTCATCTCACATGGATTCGTGACTATTGCAGCTCTTAGTCCTAATAAAAAAAATTGTGTGGTTCTGGTTACACTCACTTTTAGAATAGATGGGGTAGGTAGATTTTTCATCTTTTTATTTTTTTATTTTTTTGTGTGAGTGTCTAGTTCAGGTTTTCCATCGTTTTCCAAATGGTCTCTGCGTTGTTTATTTCTTCCTATCAGATGTACAGCCATTACAGATTGGAAGAACAGTTTAATAATTTCTTTTTTAGTTGGTGTCAGTTTCCGAATCCACTATTTCTGGTGACACTTCACAATTTTCGCGATTTTATTATTTTTTACTTGTCTTGAATACTTAAAAATAGTTTAGGGTTGGCAATGAAAATCTAGGTGGGGTTGGGTAACTGGAACCAAACAATTTTTTTCCCTAGGTCTTACCAACAACTATCTGCTTGTACTACTATCAGCATCAAATTGTTAGTTTATCCACAACCGAAACATTTATATCAAATGCCGGGTTGTACAAATTTACATAATTGTATTATGTAAATTGCATTGATCATGTTAAGCTCTGTGTTTATCCATGGTTCATCTGAAATGAATGTACACTTACATAATGACTTCATTTGCATAATGAAACTATCTGGCATAGCGTTATCACTTCTTATTGCGATAAATCAGTTTGAGTGGCATATTTTCAAACTCTAATGGGTTCATGGTGACACTAATTACAAACAGATAGTTGGCGACTGCAAGCGTTCACATATATTCATATATCCAGCGCTATCAACTAAAAAAAGAACACATAAAACGCATTCTCTGAAATAAATGATACACAACATATACACACAAATGGAAAAAAAAATCCCCATATTCACAAAAGCTGAGTTCTTACATCATATGTTTTCCAATTTGTACATGTGGCGCAGCTGTTTAATCTTTCTTTTTGAGAGTAAAATAATTTAGTCTAATCAGATGAAGTGTAGCATCTATTGTCAATTGAGATGTTGTAATCTCTTGAGTAAATCCTATAACTCGTTTGCTTCAACTGAACATTCGTAAAAATGCTCCTTGTCAAATAGGGACAGGCAACTCATCAATGGCAGGGGAGTATATACTAGGTTGATGAACTTTTTTTTTACAAATATGTCACATCAACAAAATTTTGTCCAGAAAATGCATATATTTTTTGCAATATTTGTTGTGTGTGTCATTTTAATCTTATCAGGTCTAAAAATAGACAAGCTAGCTTGTATATAAAAGTAGACTGAAAAAAAGTGGAATGTTTTTTTTACAGAAATCTTCATAATTGTGAATTTTAATTTTGGAGATGTGTTTCCTTGCAGGCTAAAATTTCTATTGTTGCTTGAATCATCAGTGAACGTACAGAAAATGGACGTTTTTGTAATATTTTTGTTGTTCACTATTTTCTCTGAGGCCACCTCAAAAGAAATTGTTTGGTCCCGGTTCCCTGACCCAACCTAGTTTTTTACTGTCGGCCTTAAACTTTTTTTTACTTATTTAAGAAAAAAATAATAAAATCGTGAACATTGTGAAATCACAGACCACAATGTAGACAGGTTAGTGAGACAGTGAAGCAAAATCACAGACCACGATGTAGACAGGTTAGTGAGAGGGTGAAGCAAAATCACAGACTGCAATGTAGACAGGTTAGTGAGAGGGTGAAGCAAAATCACACACCGCGATGTAGACAGGTTAGTGAGACAGTGAAGCAAAATCACAGACCGCGATGTAGACAGGTTAGTGAGAGGGAGAAGCAAAATCACAGACCGCGATGTAGACAGGTTAGTGAAACAGTGACGCAAAATCACAGACCGCGATGTAGACAGGTTAGTCAGAGGGTGAAGTAAAATCACAGACCGCGATGTAGACTGGTTAGTGAGAGGGTGAAGCAAAATCACAGACCGCGATGTAGACAGGTTAGTGAGAGGGTGAAGCAAAATCACAGACCGCGATGTAGACAGGTTAGTGAGAGGGTGAAGCAAAATCACACACCACAATGTAGACAGGTTAGTGAGATAGTGGAGCAAAATCACAGACCGCGATGTAGACAGGTTAGTGAGAGGGTGAAGCAAAATCACAGACCGCAATGTAGACAGGTAAGTGAGACAGTGGAGCAAAATCACAGACCGCGATGTAGACAGACTAACATAATGAGCTACAATGATTAGGATAATACTGGGCAAGCACCAATCAATTTATTTCAATATTAACTGCAGTATACGTACTATAATTACATTATCTCAATATATCATAGTTTAGTACCAAATAATGAAACTGTCATCTATAGGCTGTTACAAATTTACAATGTCTATGGCTTAATTCTTTACTGACACATACTAGTTAACTGAAGGGGGTATAAATTCAGGTTAATTATCACATGTTATTTTTAGAGTAAATTGATGCTGCACACTAAAAATTGTGCCTACAGTCTACTTTTTGAAAATAACGATATACTTAAACCATCACTTGCTAGCAGAGCTCCAAACTGCATGTTTTTATATAATGTGCAATATCGTACAAACGATCCGCCAACAGAAGTCAGTATCATATAAAAAAACATCAAGGAAACCCCGAATAATGTCATCTACTGCTTTCAAATAATGCCGTCAATAATGCTTTCAATAATGCCGTCAAAAAGAAGCACTGACATACATTGACATTGACATTTCCAACTTTAATACATTTTTTGTTTATCAAATTTTTACACAAGTATTTTTTTTTTTTAAAGTTATAAATGCATGCTTTTGCCACATTCAGACAACAATTCTCATCCTTTCTTCAATGAATGAGAAAATTTTACCAATTCTTAAAAAAAGCAAGAAATACTACATTTTCACTGTTATATTCTTTTTCACCTTTGATCTTTAACCTATGGGTGAATCCTAGCCAATAGCAGCCTTCCTTATATACAAACTGTGAAAGTCCACATTTTGCAATTTCAATACACTAGTATTTACACACAAAGCAATTTTAAGTGAAACAAAATACTGAACTGTTTGAGTGGTCTATGAGTCAGCTGCCTGATCATAATATAACTATATTATAATATAAACACATGACAAGTTAAAACTCCACAAGTATAATATTTAAAAAATTTACATATCAGGTGAAAATATACATGGTATAATATATTATCTTCAGGAATGTATTCAAGGCACACATCACACCTTTACTTGCAACCCCATCCCCACCCCACCCCACCCCACCCCTCCCCTCCCCTCCCCACTAACTATGATACCTCCCTGAGCGTAACATCAATTTTGAGTTGTTCATGTACAGAGTAAATAATGTATACTGTATAGTGAGCAAAACTATGGTACCGTAATTTTACATTCAAAGAGGCCATACATATGAGAAATTGGCATTTAGTTTGGTTTTTAAACAGAAACAATTTTTCTATGTATTTCTACTTGAAAATAACCCATAAAACAATGTAGACCAAGTCTGTCTTAGTCATGTAATTAATTTAAAAAAAAAAAAAAAATTGTGTAAAAAGTTTGTTATCATTGTACTCTGGAAAATGATTTTTAACAAACTGGTTAATCACAAGGAATCAATTATGTCATATCCTGTCTGCATAAGTCACTTCCTATGTATCAAATCTAAAACAAATATTCCATATCTCATCTACATGGCCACTTTAATGTTTTATATTTCACGTGCTTACTTGTAAGTAGTCTAGCTGCTATCCATGGCTTCTACTCTCAATATCTCTCTTTACCCCGTCTAGTGTTATGAGAAATCATGAACCAAAAGTTGTTCATGCAAATGAGTAAACCCCAACTATTAGAATGATGTAAACAATGTATTATTAACATTCTGACATGATATATGTACCATATATGGACATTATGTGACTTCCCCTTATAAACACTAAATTATTACAGAGCAGAATTCTGTGATTGATTAACAAAAACATAATGTTAATAGCTGTGGGTGCCATGGCTTCGTTTGAATTTTCATCTCAGGACCTCATTAAGCTAGATGTGAGAAGAGATTGGAAGCCATGGATAGCCTCTAGACTAACTACACTGTACTGTTAAACCACAGTTCTTTACTGATAGGGGAACTGTAAACACTTGCTACATACCAAACTACAGGCATGCATTGATTCATACTAGTCTTGATGTAGTATTGCAAATATGTTGTATCTCCACAAGATAACACTTGATGTCCATCATTAGTACAGTATTGTGTCCATCATCCACATGGCACTTTACTCACAGTGTTTTGAGTTGTTACTGTCCGGCAAGTTTGGAGCAAGAATCAATCTTACATTTAGTCGAATAGTGACTTAAATTCAAGAGAGGTATGATAATTTGTCTTTCTCATTACGATGCCATTGAATTTCCAACTGTAGGTTTGTGTTTCTTCAAACTGAGCTGTTTCTTTGGCATCTTGCTAAATGTTGCTTGGCTAATTGCCAGATACCTTTTTGGCTAATTGCCAGATATTTTCTTGGCTAATTGCCAAAAACTTCTTTTGGATATTTGCCAGATATTTTCTTGGCTAATGGCCAGATACTTCTTTTGGCTATTTGCCAAATATTTTCTTGGCTAATTGCCAGATATGTTTTTGGCTATTTGCCTGTCTACCTAGGGGCAGTACTTTTTTTTTTTTTAGTCACAGGAGGATGTGTTATCTGTTGGCTTTTTTCCATTGTTGACAGTCACATTCAATAATAATAATTATAAGCATCAGAAACATGTAGTTGCATGCACAGCTTACTTGAACAATAAAGTCATCATGTCTTATAAATAATTCCCTTTAAACTCCCCAAAGTGAATAAATCCCAAAAGCAATATGGTTTTTGTAAAGGATCAATGGTTTGACATCTGACCAAGAATGAAATAAGTTCTGTGTATTTTTTGAAAAAATCTTGCAGTCCAGTAAAATCGTCTCTGATAATTACACTTTTTTCCCTATATCTCAGCTTTCCCATTATATTTATTTACAGGTATTATTGTCGTGTGACGTTTATAGAATTATCGTGACTGTAAATGTTTACATTTCAATAGACTGTCAGCTTATAGTGAGACATCACATCTATTAAATTATGATGTAGAGTAGATGTTTTTATACAACACACCCCTCGATAACAAAGTCCACTACTGGTTATCTTTTGTATCTCCATGAGGCAACCAATGTCATCTAGATCATCTCACCAAAACCTTTACTAATCAGGCTAAGTGACTTTCACAATTCCGACTCACAAAGTGATTGATAAGATGTACGACATGAACTATTTCAATATATAGTGCCCTCTGGTGGTATATCTAATGTAGGAGAAGTTCGAAATAAGATAGACCTTATATATATATATATATATATATATATATATATATATATATATATATATATATAGATCTAGATTTTTCAATATATAGCACCCTCTGGTGGCATATCTAAGTAAGGTTAACTATAAGAAAATAGACCTTTCAATATATAGCACCCTCTGGTGGTACATGTATATCTGAGTAAGGATAACTTGTAAATTTAATAGACCTTTCAATGTATAGCATCCTCTCTGCTACATTTGAGTAAGGATAACTTGTAGATAATATGGACCTTTTCAAAACATAGCACCCTCTGGTGGTACAGCTGAATCTCATTTGCATATTCATGAAATATGACATCAAAGACTTAAATATTCACGCCATGTCCTGTGTAAAGCATACAACATCAAATGGTGAAAAAATCTGAGAAATGAGAGAGAATCAAACATATGCCTGACTTAAATTTCTCTGCAATAATATCACTTCTCATAGTTAGTCAGATTACACTTCATTTCCGTAAGAAATATAACACTAAATTTAATGTATTTTCTTAAACTGAAAAATTTACTACTAATATTTTTGTGACAACAATGACCTTAAGTTCCACATGACTAGTTATCATAATAGCGTTACAAAATATGCTATATATGTGGCTCAGTAAGGATAATCTAATTTGGGGAATGTTTTAAATGCAATTCTTACTTTCTTGCACTAAGTACGTCATCCTCGATATAATTGAATATGTCATTACGCTATCAAATTTTGATGTTAATCCTTCTATAAATGACATGATACGTCATGTAATTGCACATGTATGTAGCAATAAACATTAGATTTAGCATACTCCCTGGGGCATAAAAATCGTGGTTTATTATCGATCACATAACAATAATTATAATTAATACTTTAACAGTGGTATGATTTCACATTAAATTTAGCATAATTTTTGGGGCATAAAAATCTGGGGTTATTATCGATGAAATAAACATAATTATAATTAATGTTTTTGAAGCGGTAATCGACGTGCTCGAAACATAAATTGAGTGTACTGTTTTGGGCATAAAAATCTAGTTTTATTATCGATGAAATAAACATAATTATTATACTGTAAATTAACACTTTTACATCATTTTGTTGATTTAACATCAAATTTAGTGTATATTCTTTTGGGTATAAAATGTTTGTCGATGAAATGAACATAATTATTACACCATTAACTGATAATTTTATGTCGTGGTAGATTATCAACAAGACATTGTGTGCAATCAGTCGATACGTATCTTTTGAAATCTTCCTTTACATTATACCTCTGTAGCACATGTATATGCTTTGTTAATCTCCTTCTTTTAACAAGCATGTAGAGTAGAACCAGCTGATATCTTAATACAAAACATTCTTAGACCTATCTATCATGCTGCTTAGCAACAGACTGTTGTTGAACAGAATGATTGACAGCTGTCAATCATTGGTGAAACTGATGACTGTATGGTATCAGTGGTTTTTAACCCAGAATTCAAATTGTTTCAATTATTGAACCTTAATTTGTATCTATAGCAACCCTACACCAAAACGCTTGCATTATAATTACAGCATATATACACAACAAAATCCCTTCTCTTCTAAGTTTATATATATATTTTTCATTTCAACCTCATGTACATGACGAGAAACCACACGATATTCTAAAATTAAAGCCGAAATCTTGTAAATACAGAATCTGTAGTACAGTGTCTGTCTATATTGCAGTAAAGAGATTTTCACTCTCAGCTCTATCTCATTCTCAGACAATTATTGCCATGGCGACTGTTGCATCATAGTTTTCGAGTTCAAAGGTCACCAAGGAATGTCAAAGGTCAAAATCTTGCTCAATCTCTGCCATCAGCAGTTCCTCCGAGGCATCATATCTAATCTTGGCTGCAATCTTGGATTCATCAGGAGACAGTGTATTACTAGGGAATGTAAAAAAAAAAAAAATTTCAATCAAAAATGGTAAATTTATGATATTGAAATTTTTAAGATGCAAGTGTGAAAATATATCAACACTATTTGTAATGTGTGTGCCATGCTGAATTAACATCTAAGAGTAAGACAGTCTTTATAATTTACGGAGGAAAATATGGGGTAATTTTTTTGATAAAAGGAGATTTGAGTCAGTAAAGAGTTCTTTGGGGTTAATGACCACCACTGTCATACTACTATGGAAGTCACACTATCGGCAAACTAAGATAAACACAACTTGATATAAGCTACAGTAGGATAATGACATAATTACACTCACAGTAGGGTGGCATCTCTGATAGTAATTTTTCTCAAGGTTAACAAATACTGTCGTCATATTACTACATGCCAGAGGCAATTGACAAAAAAGTTTACAAAAACTATTGTTGCAACATGTTTATATAAGCTAGCTAGTAACAGATGTTGATGTATTAAAACTCACAGTACAGTGAGAAAATACAGCAAACCTTCTCTCTAGAGACATTACTAGTTGTGAATGAAATCAAGTTTCTGTGTAATGCATTTTCTTCTACTTTACGTTCTTTGTGTATAGTTTCAAGGTAAACATCTTTCTTTGCAACCTTTTTTAGTTTGTTTGCATATTAATGACTTAATTTGCATAAAAATACAATTTACAAAATACAGCCAATAACTTTCCCCTCTCCAGAGACATTACTAGTTGTGAATGAAATCAAGTTTCTGTGTGATGCATCTTCCTCTACTTTACAATTCTTTGTGTGTAGTTTCTACGTAAACGTCATTCTTTGCAACCTTGTTTAGTTTGTTTGCATATTAATGACTTAATTTGCATAACAATACAATCTACTAAATACAGCCAGTAACTTACCCCTCTCCAGAGACATTACTAGTTGTGAATGAAATTGAGTTTCTGTGTAATGCATATTCCTCTACTTTACAATTCTTTGTGTGTAGTTTCTACGTAAACGTCATTCTTTGCAACCTTGTTTAGTTTGTTAACAGTTTGCATATTAATGACTTAATTTGCATAAAAATACAATTTACAAAATACAGCCAATAACTTACCCCTCTCCAGAGACATTACTAGTTGTGAATGAAATTGAGTTTGTGTCCTCTACTTTACAATTCTTTGTGTATAGTTTCTACGTAAACGTCATTCTTTGCAACCTTGTTTAGTTTGTTTGCATATTAATGACTTAATTTGCATAAAAATACAATCTACTAAATACAGCCAGTAACTTACCTTCTCTCTGGCGACATTAGTAGTTGTGAATGAAATTGAGTTTCTGTGTAATGCATATTCCTCTACTTTACAATTCTTTGTGTGTAGTTTCTAGGTAAACAAACTCTTTCTTTGCAGACTTGACAGTTTGCATATTAATAATGTCATTTGCATAAAAATGCAATACAAAATAAAACCAACAACTCACCTTCTCTCTGGAGACATGGTAGTTGTGAATGAAGAGTTTCTGAGTGAAGCATCACTATTTTGTTTTTCAACTTTGTAATCCTTGTACGTGGTTTCTAGATAAACAACGTCTTTCTTTGCAGGCTGAAAAAAAAGATAAAAAATATAAAAACATTTATTTCAATCTATAACTTAAACTGAATAACTGACCAGAAATGACAGAGAAATGTCAGCTGCCATCTTGTTTTTCATGTTCTGTAATCGATGTAGCACCTAACCTAAACTTATTTTAGCTGAAATAATATTTGCATAAAAATGAGTTGGCGTAAAATTGTAACCACTTTCATTGATAAATTCTAATCATAGGTAGTGAAGACAAATTTATTTCAAATCGATATACTAACTTATAAAAATAATGTGTTCATAAAGTACCATGCGCTGTAGTCAAAGAAAATTTCATTTACCAAAACAACAGGAGTCAAAATGTGAAAAATTGTTTTTCTGTCAATTTTTTTGTGCCGTTTTTTTTTGTTTAATTTAGCTTGGTTTCTTCACTATTTTTCTTCATTCCGTTGGAAAAGCTTCACGACAAAAGTATTTAGTCATAACTTGATGTGTTTGACTCAAATTGACAATTAGGCTTAAATTTGTATTGGCCTCGACTACGGCAACAAAGAAATATACTGGAGAATAATATGAAAGTCATTGCGCTATTCAAACCTATTGAACATTACTTTACGGTTTAACTTGAACTGTTAAAATTGAGTCAGTGAATGCACGTATGTCACCTCTTGAATGCATAAATGCATTTGTGTCTGTCGATAATATGGAAAAACCTCCATATTGGTACAATTCAGTCAAAAACCATTAATAAACATATTGAAATTACAAGAAGGAATATTCATGTTCTCTGGGTTCATACTTATAAGTAATGACAATTTCTATTCACATGCAGTCTAAAAACTTGGAAGCAAATGCCAAATTTTCGCTGACATCTCTCATCAGCAGTGTCAGGGGTGTACGTGACAACAACCATTTTGTAGTACACCCCTGATGATGGCGGTGAGATGTCAGTGAATATTTAGGAGAAATTTTTTGACTGTGTGAGTAGAAATTTTCATTACTAAATATTTAAATGAGCTGTTTGAGACTCAGGATTCGTCTTCTAATCTTTTTATCATTTGTACACGTATGTCATAGAACCATTGTAGGATAATTACTCAAGATTGTTGCGGATCCACACAATTTTGCTGATGTCCTTTTCATTTTTTTTCTTCCTTTATTGTATTTTCTTGCAGTTATTTTCCAATTGACATTAACTTGTTACCATGATGGTAGCAAACTGTTGGGAACTACATTAATAATATTGATATTATATTTAATGGTTTTCATAGCCATCAGCAATTATGTAGTAACTGTAGTGTTACCATGGAAATAGTAAGAATGCTACGCTGGTTTCAAATCAAACACAAGTTGCACAATGACATTTTGATATTGCCATGGAAATAATAATTTTACTCTATTTTCCCCATCAAATATATACATGTACTGTACATGAACATTAATGTTGCCATGGAAATAATGAAAAGTTAATAATGGATTCAAATAAAAAATAGATTAGTTAATTAATTTGCAATTCTTCGTTGACCTTGGAATTAGTAACAATATTATGGTGTGCTGATTCAAATCAACATTACAAGTTATTCACGTGGTTCAACGTTGCTATGGAAATTGTAACAGTTCTTAATACTCAAATCATATACCATTTATTTTTGCAATTTGATGTTGCCATGGAAATAGTAACTGTGAATGTTACACTGGTTTCAAATTGAAATTACAAGTTGTTCATGCTGTTCAATGTTGCCATGGAGATGGTAACAGTTCCACTCTATTTTCAAATCAACTAACTTATTCATGCAGTTATATTGCCATGGAAACAGTAACAATGTTACACTTCTTCCAAATCAAAGTTACAATTATTCATGTAATTATTCATGTAATTCAATGTTGCCATGGAAATAGTAATGTTACTTAGTTTCATATCAAACTACCACTTTTGAGCATCTGTGTTGCCATGGGAATCGTAACAATGTTTCACTGGTTCAAAATCAAACAAAATTAAGTTATTATATATGCAGCTCAAAATCACCATGGGAATATTAATGCTGTCACACTAAGTTTAAAATCATGCCCAAATAATTTGTGCAGCTAACAGTTACCATGGCAACACTAGTTTATTCAATATATACCATAAAAACGACTGAGGTAATTTTGCACAACACAGGATGTGTTACATCTGCCCTGTAGACACAAAATGTCATGTTTTATGCATGGTGAGTGTTACCATGGCAACCGACCAGGACACAATCTAAAGGCAGCAATGTCTGTGTGACACAGAAGACGACTACAGGTTATATTCATATACTTCAAGAAATTAACACTTTCTTTGCGGAGATCTTATCACCAGAAGAGAGGGTGATGTGTATCAAAACTGATTTCATCTTCTTTTGAAAGATATCAATGTAAAAGATATTGTTATCCGGTTAATTCCAATGATATCTCTCATTCTTGTACGTCATCATTGCTTTTTCTTAGTTATTACAAAAAGTCTGCCCTGTGGCAATAAATTCTTGGCTATTTTCTGAACATTTTTGCTCACTGAATAAAATACACTTCACAAAAATCTATTATAATAATTCACCAAATTATTTGATCATTCTGTATCGCTATAATTCTATTTGTTGTTGGTGACATTTTGGACTCTCGATTGATGCCCATATGTAAACAGTCGGGAAAAGTATGAAGCTATTTATTACATGAAATATTTTGTCAACAAATTATGAGAAGATGACAGTGAAAATTTGATTACTGTGTGTGATTACGTGTGTTTCAGCACAAATTTATCTATTTCAAATAAATAAAAATAATTACTAAAAAAAAAATTCCGTTTTAGCTATTAATTTTATTAGGGGTTTGATTTTTAAAACATACACCAGATACAGAAATAAACACAAGAACTGGTACAATGAAATTATCAGTTCTAAAAATAATAATTTGTTATCACCATTCACAATTAGAAATTACAAATTAATTCTGGTTTACTTTTAATCAAAGATTATGATATATGAATTTCATATCTCAATTTTCATATCTGGAGAATTAATGTTTGATAACTATAGACTTTCAGTTGTTTTGTTTATTTATTTGACTATTTATCAAACCTTCAAATTCCTTTCATCATATCTAGGAATTATTTCATTTCAATGAATATTCCCTTTGTGCATCATGAATTTGAGCAAACAACTCCCATTAAAGAAGAATATCCCAAAAATCAAAGTTCTTACAAATTAAAGCTTGTTCCTGGTCCTTTTGAAATAGAAAAAAAAGTGTCAGGATTCACCATCTTGTTTTCATGAAAATCAACAATATTTTATTTGATATCCCATAAAGTTGAACACCATATACTCATCAGCAGCTGCCATATTGGATTTGGTTACCATATTGGATTCTGCAGCCATATTGGATTTGGTTGCCATATTGGATTTGGCAGCCATATTGGATTCGGCTATCATATTGGATTCTAATCGACCATACATCCAAATGATGTCAATATGTAAATGTACTGTCCCTCATTGAGACGAGCACAAGAGGGACATAATTTACATATAGTAAATATATGCAAATATCACAAACAGGTATAATAAACTGGCATTGGGGTGTCGCTAAATTAATCAGTTGCCGTTACTAGCATATTATGAGAAGTTAGTGAGACAGCGAAGTAAAATCACAGAAAATGATGTAAATAACGCTGGCTACAATTAGAGTGTTTTAGAAAAAGAACAGCCACAACAATTATTAGATGGTGTGTTTGGTGATGGTTGAGTCATGATTGTGACTTTCAGAACACGCCAAATGTACCTTGTAGGCTTCGGTACTATCATGACCACCACCACCATCACCACCACCACCATCCTCATCATCCTCATCATCCTCATCATCATCACCATCATCATCATCATCATCATCATCAGTAGCTTTTACGATATCAAGCATATTATTGGAATAGATACAAACCAAATTATGCAGCAGCAGTCTATTAATTTCCTGGAGAGGGATGTAACACAGAGACTTCGTTCATTGTAATCATCATAAGATTTCACTTCAGATACACTTTTGTATGCATTGATGAAAAAGATAAAGCTTCTTGATCAATGTGTTTGCAAATTTTCTTTGAATTCACCCCCAAAAAGATATTTAAAAAGTTAAAAAATACTTGATGTTGAGGTTTCAAGAAATGCTCATTGTTCTTGTGAAAAGACTTTAAAGTTATAAAATATTTGCTATGAAAAGTCAACAAAATTTTAGAGGAATCTGTTTATTGTTCTTGTGAAATGTGGCCTGGTGTATCTGATTAAATCTCACAAAGTTACACTCCAGCTACCAATAACTCAGTTAAAATTACAGGAAAAAATCCAGTCAGGTTTATTTCTGCCTTTAGTACACTTGCATTGATTAGTGGTATTAACTTTAATAAATACCTATCTGCTTCTGGGTGTTAAAATAGCACTTTGGTAACTTATTTAATTTTGAATCCCCTACTGCACTTGACATGTTCGACCATTTTGGGGATTTCCTGCAAAGGTTTATGGGAAAACCTCTGGTGATGACATCGTGACTTGACATGTGTTTGCCCATTTGGGTGATTTCCTGCAAGGGTTTAGGGGAAAATGCTCAAAAAAGAGTATGTGTCAAGAAAAAGATATTGTGGTGACTATGATGTCATTTCCTGTAATGTTACCCACAAACCCTTGAAAGAAATCTCTAACACAAATTAAGCTATGATGGCTTTTCCTAACATGGTTTTCCAACAAACTGTTGAAGGAAATCACCAAACTTACACTTAATATACACACATATATGTAACATTTCTAAATTTGTTAAATCATCTTAAATATTTGATATGATACAACTCTTTTTCCTGGCTGTGAAATTATTGACAATTCTTATCTTAATCTTATTTTACAAAGAACCAAAAAAGTTATTATTCCCATGGCAACAGAATTTAGCTATATCATGGGTTACTGACTGGCCACCGACAGGTCGGCACTTTTCCCTAGCATTAAATGTGACTTTATACTTAGTTGCTGTGACAACAGACACTTCTTAAATAAATAATTTGTTATTGAAGGCCAGGGAACTAGTGCAGATGTTTCCAACAGGAAGTCTTTTTCATTTTTTTTTTTGTGTTTGACAAGGAAATGCCTCCTATTTAGTCACATCCTGAGCTCTAATCGGAAGTCTTTCGGAAATTTAAAAAGTGAAATGTACAGATTTACATCTTCAGTTGTTGTTCTCAAGGTAAAAAGAGTTATACAAACTGGGTACCGTTACCTTGATGTTTCATGAACCAGGGACACAACGGTTTTGTATAAAGTTTACAACAGCCATATTTCAAATCATTAGGGATATGCTAGATGTGATGTGATGGGACATGATGGTCAAAATCCCCACTTGAACAGATACTAGGCTAATCTTTGAGCAATAACTTATTTTTAAAATGTGCTAATTACCACAATAAAATCATAATTAACCTATTGTTTCTTATTCAAGGTGAATTTTTTTACTGTTTTGGGTTTTACAATCGTCTAAAATTGTGCTAAATTATAATTGTAACAGAATCATGTTACAGTTTGACTTTAGAATTATTCTATTCCAGGTTCAATTTTTAAATTGTAGGTTGATTGGTGGCCGAGTGGTTACCTTGTTACCTCTGCAGCCTGGATTCGAACCCACAAAGCGTTGACTGGGTTTGATCAAAATGTAACCTGCAGGTCTATATGTAAGAAGGGTGATGCTCAGTTTGACTCAGCTGAACATCACAGATTTACCCTGGGCACTCCAGTTTCCTCCTGCTTCTTCAACACTAGGATATGCACTAGAGCACTGCTCTTGTGGCAACCATTCAACAAACTTCCGGATTTATGAGGACGAATATATTAAACATAGAGCAATGAACGGCTGTCGTCTGCCATTTCTATCACAAAACTCATCTTCTAAGTTCTAATTCTAGATAACTAGCCACTGAGTCTGGACCTACTTTGACAGTGTGTTCATATGCTGATGTAGTCTATATAGACAATTTCCTACATAGTGAGTGCACTTACAGTGTGTCATTCACCTTCCAACACTATAATTGCAAACCTTACTGTTCCCAACAAAAAATATTTATGAGCAAATTCTTGTTTCTCACCAATTTTTTGGTACAAATCCTATTCATTTTAGATGTAGATTGTTGAAATAAGTCTTTCTCATGACTTGACGTCATATTTTTATTATAAAATGGTCAAATTTATGGAAAAAATCATTAAAATTTGATGTTTTTGATATATTTCTGAAATGGTTACTAGGATATTAGCTAGAATGCCAAATTGAATGTGCTTGACAAGAATGTTAGAACATTCTGAAGAGTATTCTTCATAATTCAGTGTGAATAAACTCTAATGTATATAAAATGGTTTTAATTTGCTTCATTAACTTTACTTCATGTTGAATATTTTCATCCTTTGCATGTCGTATGTCAAGTGATTTTGTTGCACAAAGGAATCAGTCACGTTACTAGCCATCTTTTAACTCAAAAATTATAGGCATTTATATGTAGTAATGCACAGCTGTACATACTAACGAGTGATGCATTCTAGTTTTTACATAATAATATTTACCAAAAAGTTGAATTTTTTTAAAGTCAAAATGCTTGTAAACAATTCCATACTCTTACTTGAGAGACAATTATGCTTTCAAGTTCTCACAATGTTGTCTTTATAAAAAAAAGTCATCTTTTTTCACTCATTCTTAAAGTTTGTTTTTATATTAAAAGAAGACGGTGAGTGTCCATTCAATCTGAAAGTCACACAGTCGTGTGTCTATCAATATACATACACAGTGTGATTGATTGGATGCGTTAAGTTATTGTTAATGTTCCTTTTGAGTAACCCCTTTTACATAGGCACGGAAAAGTTGCCTTCCAGCTACGGTATCATGGCAGACAGGAGTCATCAATTTGATATCTGTGCAAACCTAAACATGCTCTGAACCCATCTGACGACCTGGTTTGCTGAAATTGATGTATGAATTCTAATTGTTTCAGAGATCAATCTGTTACATAATCTATACTGTATACATAAATCATATAAACATTTTGACACTTTGGATTTGCCCAACCCCCCCCTTAAGAAAAGCAAAACGAAGAATGAAAAAAAGCAAATGTAAATAAAAAATATTTTTAAAGAATAAGAAAAAAAAAAACGTTTTCAATTAAATTAAAGCAAATTTCTTTTTGACAAAATCTCAAAAATGGTTATTTTGACTACAGCAATAAAAATGAGCATAAAACTAAAAGTCATTCCATGATGGTGTTTGTAGTGTTACTAATAGTTTCTATTAATTAACATCGAAAGTTATGAATTCCGTTGTGTGTGTGTGTGTGTGTGTGTGTGTGTGTGTGTGTGTGTGTGTGTGTGTGTGTGTGTGTGTATGTGTGTGGATATTATCTTTAAATAATACACCTACTTTTTGAGATGTGTTAGCAGCTTTGTACTTGTTTGGATCAAACCCATTCTGCATCTGAAAGGAATAAAGATAAATAGTACATTATAAAATCAATTTTTTGTCTTACTGTCGTGAGTTTGTTTCTTAGATTAGTTAATACTTTGTACAAGACTACAGAATTTATTTCAAAGAATATTAAAGCAACTAAAAGTACAGAAAAGCTGTAAACCTTGGGAGGGGAGACACACCTCAACCTTCCAAACCCAATCTAAGACAGTACATATAGCACCACCTTGGGCACAGTGTACCCTCACAACTGTGGATGCCTATGATACCCACAGCATCTATTCAAAATGTTATCTGCATCACTCTATGGGTGAAATTTGTTATTGAATTAAGGAAATATGTCCTGAGTGTAAACAGGAAGCACCAGAAGACTTTGTGTAACAATATAATATATTAGCTCGTGTAGCGGCTCAATGACTAGCACACATGTGCGTCCTATATACTATGCAATGTTTTTTATTTGGTTTTACCGAAGGGTGCATTGCACCGCAATGACTACGCATGCGTGTTCTACTATGCACATTCTCCATGCGGAAGGACACTATCTACAATATCATCGTGAGGCAGCCGGTCACAAATGAATCTACCTTGCACGAGGTTATGGGCTTTGCCTAGTTATGATCACAGGGAACAGGACAAATAATCAGTTTTGTTATCGCGATTTTCCGGATTTCTAATATTATTTTCTGTACATTTCAAATAAAGTTTGTAAGAGAGGAAGAGAGGAAACTTTATTTGAAATATACAGAAAATAATATTAGAAATCCGGAAAATCGCGATAACAAAACTGATTATTTGTCCTGTTCCCTGTGTTATGATATTACATTTAATGATGTAAGCCAATCATTTGGAAAGCTTACAGTTTACAAAGTAGATAATGACAATTTTACTTCTGAATACAGCAGGCTTGTAATTGAGGAGAGAATACATTTTGTTCACATTACTTCAGCTAGTACAAGACTCACTTTCAATAAGCCATCCTGTTTTCAGCAGTAATATTATCACATATATTTTGAAACAAAACTGTCTTCTCCTCAGCACAGAAGTTTATAAACAACAACCTAAAGTTTTCATAGATTCATAGATTCATTCTGACTTCTGACCTGCCTGGCCTCTACTGTCAGCTCTGTGCTAACTATAGTCATGAGGTTCGATCCTCTGTATTACAGTCTCTATATAAAGTGACATGTCAGACGACTTGCAAACATGCGTAGAGAGAGGTTGTACGTTAAACTTGTAAAATGATTGGCTACGATGATTATATTCATTGTCTGGTGAATTAACGTACACTTTTATGATGTGTGTTGTAAGTTACTCAATACAGGAACTCATTCTGTTCAAAATGAGCTGAAAATGTAATAACACAAATTATAGTGAGTGAGTGAGTGAATCGCATAGCTAATGTTGTTGAAGTAAAGTCAGTGACCTTTGCCGATTTCTCACTGCCATCTTTATTATTGTCTCTTTTCAACACATAACTTTTGACATATCAGACTTTATTTTTCTCCTTTTTACCAGACTCAGTATAATTTGTGGATGTTAGATCCTGTTCACATGAAAGATATTATACTGAAATAATTCAACAAAATGCACTTCAAAACAAGTACACGTACGTTATGATAGAATGATTCAATCATGTAACTTTGGAGGCAGATGATTATATAGATGACTAGACCGGGTATAATATTTAGACTCAAAAACTACTTTTTTTCTTCTTAAATATTTTCCTTTCAGAGAGGAAGGGTACCCTGTGGATTCACTATAAAAGAAGGGTACCTTGTGGATTCACTATCAAAAAAGTTGGATGTTAAACAAGACAAAATGCATTGGTTTTATTCACTTTCAAGTTGACTCATGAGTTGGCATTGATCCGAATTTAGGTGGAAGTGATGTACAGGCAGGCCTTGCTATGGAACTTCTGTGAACCCTAATTGTCAACTGCTTGTACAATTTACACTGTAATTCATGGTCTTATACTCTATGATCATGTGTTTTACCTGAATGTGTATTAAATAAAGTGTGGTGAGATCTATTTTCTTTACACTGAACAGTTTTCATACATACATACATACATACATACATACATACATACATACATACATACATACACGCATACATACATACATACATACATACATACATACATACATGTATAATGTATCTGTTGACACCAAGTTTATTTTATTCCTTCTTTAAAAATACTCTGCTGAGACCAGGAAAAATAATATGTGTAACTCAACAATACCCATTTATTTAAACAAAGGTGTAGATGTGTCAGATTTTTGACAGCCTTTCAACACATCTGTTGACACATATTATACTTTACTTCCTCCCTTCTTTTCATTGAAAAAAAAAGAAGCAATTCATGGACCGACAATACTCGACATGTACTCTGCTAAGACCAGGAAAGATATAGTCTAGTTCCTGATGGACTGTATTCCGTACTACATTAACTTCACACTTATACCATCTAGCCAAGCCTATGACTCAAAGCGTTAATTGTGGTTCAACCCCAGGACTCCATCTCCAGTCTGTTTAAACTAAAATCACTTGGGGATGCAATGACGTCATCATGTTTATATGAACGCTGTAGATGCAGCACAGAATTCTGTGCGAGAGTCACAGCCTTGACTAGACAGTATAAGTGTCAAGTTAACGTAGTACGGAATACGATCTGTCAGGAACTAGACTAGGGAAGATAATGAGTGACTCAACAAAGGTGTAGATGTGTCATCAGATTTGTTACAGCTTTTCAACATATCCTTTGACGTGTAGTTTATCTTTCCTCACTTTTTCCACTACTCTGCTAGACTACAAACGATACAACATGAGATTCAACAATACCTATAATCAACAATGGTGTAGATATGCCAATTTAAGCTTTCATTGCACATTTACAACCTTACATGACGATTATCTTTTGATACAAACGAATATTTTTCCTACTTTTTCATCAACTTCCCATTCATTCTGAAGATAAGTGTGACTCAACAATGGCAATTCAAAACTTCTATACGTGTTTCTGACAATTGAAAATTATCATCGTAATTCTCTTGACACAAGTATATTTTGTCCTCTTCCTCATTCATAATGTTAGGATTATGGCATAGTCATATAATTATGGTTGATGCCAGGGAATGACTCCCTTCAACTTCATGAGTTGCAATCTGAAACTAAACACTGGTATCCTGTTACACTAATAATGACGTTTTTCCTCAAAATTTTGAAGAAACAAAACGTTTTTAGTTGACTTCTAAATCAATCAAATCAAATCAAACGATATATTAATGCAAGAAAGCTTTAGTTATTAATTAGTTTTTGTGGACAATGTTCGAATTCGACTGACGAATCCTGCGAGTCGAATCGATCAATGCACCGTTCACCAGTCAGACGAAAATGGTCGACATGTTTGTTGACTAGCCGAGAAGTGCATACGGAACTTATGAGGCAGTCCGAATAAATAGAAGGCGATTGCTAACATCAAAGTCAAACCGCGACACCTCTTCATCGAAACACCAACGATTTTGAAATTGGCAGGCGTGCCATTTGTTTAAAAAAATACACAAAGAGGAGTTCCGAGAACAATAGGAAAACTAAAGAAAAAATGGGATCCAAGGTGACACCCGCGACTTAGCCGAATCCGCGACTTACCGAGGCGCGAGTTAGCGAGGGCCCACTGTATATATACTAACTAACATCTCCACGTAGCCTTTCACTGCTAACGTTCGCACAGTGAACACAAGCACCTAGTCAAACACTCTAGTCAAACATTTTTTTCTTCAACAATAGAAGACATTTGTGCAATTCAACACCAGCAACTTAGAAGTATCAATCTATTATTAACTTACATGTTTTATGTGTAGATAGGCTCGGACTAGATGATCTATCATGGTTTTCTTTCATTCTATGATTAACTTACATGTGTTATATGTAGATAATATAAATTTAATTTTTATCTCTAAAAACTGTCTGTTTACCAACTAAATTTTTATCTGTTATATGTTTTGAAATTTTTATCTCTAATATCTGTTTTGTATTTAATCGAGCAATTAATACATCACCTTCACAAATATCCCAGTGTACATTTTGAATGTTTATGATAGGCTAAGAATCATGACACTACATGATTGGGTTTGATGGCATAGATGAAATAGGTTACGTCAATTCTGAAATCCATACTTACCATTTTGTTGAAATTTGAGTCAAACTTTGATGTGAACTGTGATTTGTTCATTTTGTTTTTCTCCTGTCTACTGAGAACGTGATATCCGCATGTATGACAGTGTGACGCATACAGAACTGAAAAAACCATACCGGTAGTAGTTTAATTTTAAAAGGTTGTATATTTATATATCTGCAAATTAGCCAACAGGGCTTTACAGCCATTGCAAGAAAACTGTTGCTGTTTCATCCTCAGCAGTGATCACACAAATTCAAGAGACCTTAACATTCAATGACTGAATGCAACCGAGACGATTCATATGGTTGTATTTGTTTAAAACTTATTTTACATTGACATATTATAAGTCTATACTGTCCCTCCACTTTATTTGTGTGTATAAAAGTATTTCATTTCAAATTTGTATTTTATACCTTAAGGTTGGTGGCATTTGTGTTCAAATAAATATAATTAATATTATATCATTATTATTATAATATATAAATATAATTATCATTATTACACTTAATATCATCAAATACATTTTAAATAAGTGAATAATCACAAATAATATTAATTAAAATAATTTACCCCCTCGCCCTTTTTTTTTCTTATTGACTCCAATCAGATTGTAATGTTAGGCTCCCCAGAGAATTAAAGCATAAAGGATGATTGTGCCACAACATGTATGATTGGTTATATAAATGTGTGGTGCTAACGGTTATAATCATATAGTGCTTTGAACACTAACCGCAGAAACCACTAATTTAAACATGTAGTTCTACAAACATTTAAAAAAAACAGTTCGTAACTTCTTTATTCATTTGAACAGAGTATTTGCCATGTTACTGATTTTTCACAGTAAATTTGTTGTTGTTGTTGTTGTTGTTGTTGTTGATGTCGATAATTTACCTTCCTGTATACCCAATGGAGGTGTAGCTGAATCATAAAAAAATAAAAGTTTATTCAAATTATCCACTTCTCATTTCAAGACCATCTTTTCAAATTTGGTTGATTATCAAATGTTGATTCGGACACATAATAAGTGAATGACTAAATATCACAAATTATGTACCAGATGGCTGCCTACAGACATTTACCATTCAAACATTGACACAACACATATCAACTCGGAAACCATATAACAGACTAAGTCCGAAAGGAAGTTTCCACATCATTACTATTGTGTTACCATGGTTACCTATCGACGTCTTTCCTTCTTGTGACAAGACAGGAACATGATACATGGACATGATACTCAAATCTTATCTACTTACCTTCAAAAATTAATATATATATACATATTTATTATTATTATTCATTATTTATTTATTGAATCCCTTTTGTATCAGGGGCTCACTAAGAATGTTAGTAGCAGCACTAAAAAAAATACATACAATACTAAAAAGATGGAGAATTCTACTGTAAGTACTGCGAATTGGCTGTAACGTTGCCCCATTATTACGTTTCTAGCTAGATTCATCAGAGGTCAAAGGTCACAGCATGCATATCAATAGTCCTAATAGTTTTTAATCCTACCATAAACCCATCAATACGCCATTAAAGTGATCAATATTTCCTTTATCTCTTAAAGTGTTGACTACTTCAGAATGTATATTATGGGTAGATCAATATAATCCATAGACTGCGGACATAAATAATGGTTTTATGATAGTATTGATTTCCATTGTTATGTCAATTATGATTTGGATACTACAGGTATAGACAGTACATGTAAAACTAAAATCTACCTGAGTTAATCGAGTGTTACAATGGAGATAGGGTTTGTTTGGTGTTTCACTGATGGGACACGTTTTTAAACATAAACTTTTAGATTGACACATAACTCCTAAAGTTGTGCAGTACGTAAGAAACTAGCTAGGCATGTACCTATACACAGTAGGAACCTAACAGACATGTACCACATACACAGCAGGTACCCGACACATGTACCACATACACAGCATAAAATTAACACACATACCATATATACAGCAGGAACCTAACATGCGTATCACATACACAGCAGGTACCTAACACACGTATCACCTACACAGCACGAACCTAACAGCATATCACATACACAGCAAGAACCTAACACGCATATCACATACACAGCACGAACCTAAAACGCGTATCACATATACAGCAAGAACTTAACACACGTACCACTTATACACAGCAGGAACTTAACACACGTACCACATACACAGCAGGAACCTAACACATGTACCACATACACAGTAGGAACTTAACACACGTTACCACATACACAGCACAAACCTAACGCACGTATCATTTACATAGCAGGAAACTAACACACATACCAAATAGATTAACAAGAAAATAAAAGCACTACTTTTACAAGGTAAAATAAGGCTTCTGCTGAAATAATTATGTACATGCATGGCCTTCATATATATGGCTTCAACTGATAAGCAACATGATTACCGTTTTCGGCTTCTAACTTTGTGTGATACATGATACACATTATTTGTTTTATCCCATCAGTGAATAGCCTGTATATATATCATGATCTGTGGAACCTTCTACTTCACTTTCTCACTAAACCACATGTAATGCTATCAACAACAACTGATCAATTTAGTCACACATCCCAAATGGTGCACCATGCTGTTTGTAGATCTATATTTACATAATATTCACTCTATGTAAATTATGTTGGTCTAGGTACATTATTTACATATTGACTTCATTTGAAGTAAATTATCACTCCCCATTGCGACCAATCAGTTTGAGTGTATCTTCAAACCACATTGAATCATTCACTGTACCAGCTAGCAACACAAGTGGTTAGTAAGACACAAAGTAGAATCACAGATTGTGATGTAAACAGACTAATCGTTCAACCACCATAACCCCATTTTAACATTCTTGCAAACCAGAGCTGTTATTTTTTCCGTGACACTGCGACACACTTCTTGGACATTGTCGTAAAAGAGGGTGTGGTCTTAATACGACGATGCATTTCAGCTGAGAAGTTAGGAAAACATGAAGAATAGAGATAAGGAGAACTAGGGGATTATGAGGAAAAGAGAGAAAAGGAGATCTCAGAGGGAGGGAAAAAGGAGGGGTGAGGAGGGGGGACTTAATTTAGTAACTTAAACCCCAATGTTTGAATCCCATGATCTTTGATTACTATTATCATAGGGATTAAATAGGATCTTTCTTCTGTTCAGGACAAACTTTTCCTTTGACTTTGCCAGACAACTTTTTTTCACTCTCAAATGTTAATCCTAATTCAACATGGGCTTTTAAGACATTATAGTGAAAGAGGAGAGAGATGGGTGTAAAATGATAGGGTATTATCCAAATGATACTAAAATATCACTGTAAACCACCCCAGCCTAATTCAGCACTTAGCTCCAATACACACAGTTGATGTACATCACAAAAGAAAAATAGGCTCCTTCTGGTTTGTAATGCACTAAGAGCGTCATCATTTTGTGATAATGATGACAATTTTGTCACATGTAAAGAGAGTGGATATTGTAGATCAAGAAGAACATATGCTATAAATTATTTTCATCTGAGTTTTACAAATTATATGTAATTTTGCATACATAAATGTAATACATGATATTACATCTACTGAGACGAAAAAAAAAATAATTGTGTGTTTCCAATAACATACCAGGTCTCAGAAAATAGGGTAGATAGGTTAGGATTTTACTTTTTATTTTTTTTATTTTTGTTTTTTTTTGAAAGATATTGCTCTGACACAAAATGAAACAAAATGTTGGTTAAAATACTACTTCTGATATTATCGTTTTCATGAAATATGTACAAGCATCACTGGAGAAAGAAAACTGATGTGCATGAAGGTCAAGAAGGGAAAAAATTTTCTTATCTTTGTTTTCAATGTTTAAAAAAAATCTAAGGTTGGCGGCTTAAACTCCGGTCTGTCAGTTTATCAGAAACACACATTTTTTTTGGTTGGAGTGTTGGCAAGCAGAGAACACATACACCATGCACATAAAATACATTTGTATCATTTTGAATACCGGTATGGTGCCCGGTACTATGTTTGACTGTGTACAGAATTTGATAATTCATTTTCCACAGTTCATAGTAAATAAACCAGCATCTCCATTGATCCTCCACAGCCGCACATTCAAAATTATCACTGCTAGAAAATATCAGTTAAATTATTTTTATTTTCAAACAACTTTAGTTTCCAGTTCTATGCAAGTTTGATGTCAATGACAAATTTTACAATTATTATAGTTTGTCTATAAACTTTCTTTAAGGCCTTAAAGGCCCATGTCAGATTAGGAATAAAATTCAGATTAGAAAAACAGTTGTCTTGTAGAACTATAGAAAAGTTGGTCCTGTACATCCCATAATCTTATAATCTAATCCTTATGGCTACACGTATAATTAGTGCTAATAAGATTGAGATTCAAACTTTGAGTTTTATATCTGTTTAAAACCACCTACACAAAAGAACGTAATTTTAGCAATTTCATAATTTTTAGCAACGATCATTTCTTGCATTGATAATATATATATAGCAATATTCATCATTTAAATGAAAATTCTCCTTCAAGGAGAACAAAGGCACAGTTTATTTCATTTTAGCTGCACTTCTTTATGCTTAGGGAGTCCTGAAAAGTTTGAAAAGAAAAGAAAAACGATTGTGACTTATGCCACAATTGAACAGTGTTGTACGTACAAATATTGCCCCAATTGAACTTTCTACTTTGTTATTACAGTATATATACAAACATTTACAATACTAAGTGTTTTATTGTGGTTTACCACAACTACTTAAACATTCCATTAGATGAAAACTTTAGCAAACATACCAACTTACTATAACGCTGCTGTAACTTCACAATTCTGTACTACATGTTACATGTGGTACAATAAGTTGTTGTTTTCATTTCAGTTGTCGTTCAGGCTATTATGTCAAAAAAGTGTTGTGAATTTGTTTATAATTATAATGTACGCATCGCTAAGTGGCACTTTTACGGAGTGCTTTGACGACCACTGTTTGAACTACAATACATGTGAATTATGTCTGGTATATCTTTTTTCAAGGCCTTACACGTTTCCAGTAATAGTGTTTGTTGTCTGTCTATGTAGAAGCAGGTTCGTGGTTGTATAATACAAGTTGTACATCACCATCCCTGTGCTATATATAATTGTAAAACTAGAAAAGAAAGCGGAGGGCAGAATTCACACTGTGATGTCTATTAATTGTCTCATGGCCCTGGTTTCAGTTTATATAAACTAAAGGTTTTACATTAAATTAACAATTACAGTAACTATATTTTGAAATTAATTACAAAACATAGACATTTTCACTAAAGACTAATTTTCACATATTTTATTTCACACAAAAAATGCAAAACAAAATATTGACTCAAATGCCTTCTCGTACATGAACACAATACACCAGTCTAATAATTTGGGAACTAATGTGTCAATGATTTCACCAATTTACATCCAATGACAAGACCCTGTCCTGCCCTGTCTTACTTACATAGGAGTCAGCAATCTGGCTCATGTATATCAGGGAACTAATGTTCAATGATTTCACCTGTTTGCATGAACAAGAATCTGTCCTGCCCAATTCCTACTTACAGTTAAGAGTCATCAATTGTGCCCATGTACATGTATGGGGAGCTAATTTTCAACGAATTCAACCATTTGCATTCAAGAAACTGTCCTGCCCAGATCATAATACCTACATGATATAGGAGTAATCATGCAAGTCCACAAAAGACAGAGCATAATCTTCAGTACTTCCATGGACAAGAAACTGTCCTGCTCAGTCCATGACAGGGAGTCATTAATCAAGTCTGTGTAGAGAGAGAGAGAGAGAGAGAGAGAGAGAGAGAGAGAGAGAGAGAGAGAGAGAGAGAGAGAGAGAGAGAGAGAGAGAGAGAGAGAGAGAGAGAGAGAGAGAGAGAGAGAGAGAGAGAGGAGGGGGGGGGGGGGGGGGGCTCATTGATTTCACCTCCTGCAATAGGTCAAGTACTGTTTCATCCAGCCTAGATTGATTGCATATTACTGCACTCAAAACACAAATTGTTTATCATTGGTTGTTATGTTACTATCAGTCGACAACTTACAAAGAAACGACAGTTGCCAGGGACAGACCCAAATCATAAAACTGTTCCGAAGGTTACCATATAACGTGTAGCACGGATTCGTACCTGCTGCAAAGGGTGCCATCATGATTGGATAACGTAACCTAGCAAGCAGGAATTCCTGTGGCTCCATTTGCAGTGGTTTTATTTTCTTTTTCTAAACCTTTGATAACCTTGAGTAAAATTACTGACAGAGAGATTGCAAACTGTTGGCGGTTAGCAAGACGGTGTTTCATCGTATTAAAATAGGAAACCTTAAAACAAAACCTACAAAAATGGAACCAAAGTGAATTCAACAACAAAAATTCCTGCATTTTTTTTTTCTCACAAGTTAGATATTTGAAGCAGCACACCTGACTACATGTCAATGGTAACAAAAAAAGAAGAAGTTCAGTCTATACTTTATCCTCCCAACCCAAAGTAATCTAATCCTAGCACCATTTCTAACATCATCTTTTCTTTTTGTACAATTTTCGGAAAGTTTCCATAACATACACTTTATTATGTGCATTCAAGTATTAAATAATAATAATAAATGTTGGTTTACATATAGGCTTTCCCACTTTGAGCTCAAAGCAACCTGCAGATTCAAAGCCGTCCACTCTAACCTTTTGACCATCATGACTCCACTGTTCATGGCATCAAACAAAGTCAACAGTCCTTTGCAGGTTTACTCTTAAAAAACACAAGATGTAATCTAACATGCCCTTCTTAGTAATTAAACTTCTTTATTATTTTATTATAATATTAAATGTTCTTGCATTCACAACTGCCAAGTAATCTTTTAGCCCATTGTCTAAATCATTCAACACATATGCAGAAATGTTTTGGGGTTTTGTTCAAAAACAAAGGCTATGCATTTTAAGTTTATGGAGTATTAGTCAATTCTAAACTACTATATGACAAGCAAACGTGGCTTTCCAAATTTTTAGCCACATCAATTAACCCTTTAATGGCCTGTTTTCTGTAACTCTATGTAAATTTTACATCCTACTATATATATATAAGGTCTCAGGCTTTAAAGGGATATGCTTGTTCCTGGTAGCTTTGAAATGGCAATACAAATTCTGGGTGAATCCCTGTCTTCATTTCAAGGAAAATAGAAAATCTTTTATTTTCCGATAGAGTTAACACATCATATTGGATTTATCTGAAATGGGTGAATACAATAATTTTTGATAATTTACCTCTATTTTGAAAATTTGTATGATGACCTAATTTTTTTCTTCTTGATTTCAATTAAGAATGACTAAGCGTTTCTTGAACTGAGTAACAGCAAAAACTAAAAGATTAGTATTCCTGAAGCAATACTACATTTAATATTATACAGCTGATGGGTGAATGCTAAACTACTGTCAACAACACTCGTGTTTACTGGTTGTTGTCATCAACACTCAAAGTATTTACTACAGTTGCTAGGGGTAACCAGCAGTAAGTCATGCGTGAACCCATCATTTACTCATTACCATCAAAACCAGGCACGCGTTACTATAGTGACGACCATATGGGGTATTTTGGATACATATTCACGTGCAGTTGTTACTTCACAGGACTGTTATAGTTAATCTATAGTCATCGTTTTTCTCTCTGAGTTAGGTTCTAAGATATAACTAGTGGTTTACAGTCACCAACTCTCTCACTGTCACTGTCTCAGTTAGATTGTTTGTTATAATACCACATTAGTCATGCCCTGTTTTCTCTTCGTTTAAGGTAATCAGGTAGGGATCGCTGGCCTGGCAACACCCGTACATCAGTAACATACACTGTTTTGACTTCACAGGCCATTCACATAGAAATTTACCGTTCAATTTTCATGATACTTTGAACACAGACTTAAAAATACCCAGTCAGACAGTTACGTGAGTTAGTTTTTAACATAGAGGAATCATCCATCGCATCAACAATGTCTCAGTTAATAAGTGTACTCAATACAAACCCTAGACTTAATTACCTCTTTAGCCAACATACATGTATTGCCTACAGTAATATTGCACACTTATTTGTGTAGTCACTTTGATTGTTAAAATGTTTGCCTATGACAAGCGGTTAATTGCAATCTTTAATGAATGTGACACTGAGAGTACAGAGACAAACAGTGCTATAAATATAATGTCTGCAAACTACAAAGACCATAGAATACACAGGTATACCTAATTGTCAAATAAGAGTGATCTTAGAGGGACCTAATTGTCACTTTGATTTCAACTTCAAGATTCAAAGTGACAAATTCCATTCATTACAAAAATTGTACGTCTTTCCTAAATGACTAGATCATAGTATTTCAATGTAATGGAAATATTCACACCTTCACATTTTACAATATTCAAATCATATTACATGTAAATGTACATTGTACATGACTTGGTTTTTATCATTGTCTCCATAACTAACTTGCAAAGTCAAACGTCGCCATCTTGGAAGACGTGACATGAAAATATTGCTGTGTCCTCCATCACGACACTTGATTCTATCGTATTGGAAATACAAAGTTCAATATATTCTAATTCAGTTATACAGAAAAGTATTAGATGCAAGTATGTCTTTCTGCATATGTCTCTGTCAGGATTGGTAATTTGTTTATGTACAAAAAAGTAATTATAAAAGCGACATGAAAAACATTGTGGCATACATAAGTGTCTATAAATTGCCTTGCTTTTGTAGTAGAGAAGCCTGAAGTGATTTTTCAACTATCTACGAGTGATAAAGATAACAAAACGTCTGACTGAGATGTCGTAATAAATGGTGATGTCTGCAGATCTCTGTAATTTACAAAAATCAGAAGAAAAAAACGTTAGCGTAAATAGAATTATATGTAAATGTCACTTGGGAAGCCATTTCATCTTTCTCGAATGGTAGAGCAGTCACTTTTAATAAAAAAAACATCTTTTTTTATGCACAGCTGTTGATAACGTCGTTTTGAAAGCGTTAATCTAAAGAGGAAACAGTGATGTTTTCATTATCTTGTATCTCGGTAATAGAATAAAAATCACAAATCAATCATTGACGTTAATAAGATTTAGATAGTTATACAGTCAAGTTGATTCAACGGAGATATGTAAATTTTTTCAGAGTAGATACAATGTAGCTAACAATTGAGAATTTTCAAAATGTCAGTTGTGCATCATGCTTATCTCCTGTATTTTGAGAAATTCATTCTCAATTGCGGCATTTATCAGTACCAGTGGATAACCTGCTGAGCTTTCTTGTCACCAGACCATTAACAGCATTTGATGAAACTTAATTCACACACAAGAAACAGTTTACAGCGCTTACGGTATATTCGGTTTAATCTCCATACCTATAGGGTACAAGAGATTAGACGGAGTATGTCGTGCCATAGACAGGTTAGGGTATACTTATGATATGAACAAAATTCTCAAAGCCTATACATGTACAAATTTTATATTCGACTATGTTGCCACGGTTCCCTGAATTTTAACCTCTATACTGGTTGATCAGCATCAAATTTCTATGGAAACCTGCATCCTTACGATCTCTCTTTTTCTCCCAACTCCCCTGGTACAGTAAAAAATCACATAGCCACAGGATATCTAACTATGTTCTTAGATGATCAAATTTCTATAAATTATCAATATCATCAACAAAATCTCAGATTTCTCGGGCTTTGATATTTGAATTTTTTTTTTTTTTTTTTTTAAAGGAATATTTTGGGCAATTTTAAGTCTAGAAAGCATCAAATTATCATGATAACCCTATCTATACTATGTCATATTTGTTGTATCTTGGTCTTAGCTTAAGGACGTGTACCTAACTCTATGTTTCCCTATTTGGGTTGGTCCATCAGTTGAAAGTTTAAAAAAAAGGTATTAAAGAAGTAAGTAAGAAAAGTATATAGGCGATACTTTCGCTTCATAATTGTGTCAGTCTGGAAGATGTAGAAATAACAATTAAATTCAGAAGGAAACTTTGAACCATGGTTTTATTAAATTTCATGAATTTCAGTAATAAGTGATAATTTTCCATGGGGTTGCCATGGCAATCAGTGTCATTGTATTTTTTTCTTATCCTGCTGTAGAGGGCATCGATTTTTAAAAAATGTTTTCGGAATGAATGAATATGTGGTCAGTTGGGTCATGAAACACACAGAATTATATGTAAGGCCACACTTACACAATGAAATATTCCTTCATGTCTGACAAAACCAACATGTTGAGCAGAGCTGAAAGGTAGTAAAAGGGAGGGAGAAAATATCTGTGTGTGAGACTGGAAACTATGAGTGCAAAATTAACATTTTTGTTGACTTTTAAAGGGAAACTATACGGCAGCAATGAGTTTATAAATGCATATTTGCATATTGTACAACAAAATGTGATATTAATAGGGAACTTGCAATCCAGACTGAGCATGCTCAGATGCAAAGGACTATGAGATATTATCTGTGGTTATCGCAATACTTAAATCTGGAGCTACAGATAAAATAAACCTCCCACAATGATCAGGGTAACTATGAATTGATCATTCGTGGTTGCATACAATGTAACAGTAATGTTTACAATATCAATTCATTAGTGTAAATTATCATCACATTTCCCATGATGCAACATTCAACATGGCGGGTTTGCAAGTTCCCTATTGTACAAATTCATATTATTTATTTATTATATAAATCCAATGAAAGCCTATCAATTTCTAACTCTAAACTTAAAATCACCTTTATAGAATAGCCTGCTTCTAACTTTTTCTTAAGTATTTCTTTTTTAAAACTTGAAGATTTATCTGTGCAGTTTTTAAGTGTTGTGCATAATTTCAAAAGGTATCTTTGATCTTTTTTAAGAAAAAAGTTACATTAGCTGTTACGTTACTTGAACCTAATTTGCAGTTTTTAAGTGTTGTGCATAATTTCAAAAGGTGTCTTTGATCTTTTTTAAGAAAAAAGTTACATTAACTGTAACGTTACTTGAACCTAATTTGCTAGCTGTATATAATGACTTAATCATAACACACTGCACACACTATTCAATTACCTGTTGGTAAACCTCTAAATCTGTGTAACTGCATGTACACATATAGCTGTACACATACAATATAATCCATTATCCAATCAATTTGATTTTGGAGTCTGCACCCAAAAAATAGTGCCCCAATCCCCTCCCTATGGATTACAATTTCAACTTGTTACTGTACCATTTAACAGATAAAACAAACCTCTCATGCACTAAATCTCTGTTGGTACTTTAACATTTTCAGTTGATATACATGTGTACTGTTGGATGTTTTATCGAAAAAAATGATATTTCTGTTACAACTAGATTTATAATGATGCTATATAAATTGTTATTATTATATTTTCATCATTACGCTTACGGCATCTGAGTGATCAGTATGAGATTTCTACTTATACTCGTCGCTGCTTTAGACTAGATTAAAAAAAAGGTAACTTTATCTTTCTGAACTATACGTCCAATATCACGTGTCTATTCTACAACATTTTCATTGATGTATGTAAATGCTGGAGGAGGTACAATAAAAATGATGACATTCTCTCTCAATTGAGTAGAACATTACTGTACTGGACTGGTGAAAATTAATGTACTGGCCTACTGGGCCTCAACAAAAATGCAAATTTTTTTTTGAGGTACGAACAGACACATATAACTCTGGGTTAAAGTTGTGAAAATGTTTTCCTCCATTTGTCATTCCATATTTTCCCGATATTTGTAATAACTTCTAAATGACTAAGTACTAGCTGATAGGTTTATAGCCAAACCCCCAATATATTATAATTATCTCTACACCTGAAATATGAATTGATGAAAACTAGTCAAAACACAAAATTAGAATTTATCTTTTTTGCTTTGATTCTACAAATGGTACCCTGCAGCTCTTTATTTTACTCTTTCTGTGTAATATTTTGATAATTTTGACCTCAGAAGTTAAATCTCCTTGCAGCCATATAACTACCCATAATGCAATGAGACTGCAATTTGCATATCATGTGATACCAAAGTGACCAATGGCATTTGTGTGTATCAATCATTCAATACATATATTACAGATTAGCATCAGATTTGATGAAATGATAACAAAATGCTAGTATTATAACAAATAAATTGTCAAAGTATTGGACTGAATGTATTGGACTAAAAATTAAATGAATTCTCATCATTTAAGGACAACAATGATAAATTGATTAATTAATATTCTTTGGTCAAAGCATAGACAGTGGAGGGTCTATGATATAAGGAATGTATATTCCGCCATCTAGCCATCATGTGATGTCAGGATGACCAATGATATTCAAGTACACAGATGTAACAATCAAGTGTACTGCAGCCATTAACATTCACAGTTACATGTGGAAGTCAATGAATTTTAAGAACACAGGCAGCCAATGACATTCCATGATACAGGCAGCCAATGACATTCAGAGATTATCTAATGCCTAGGCAGCCAATGAAATTCCAGGATATAGGCAGCCAATGACATTCCATGATACAGGCAGCCAATGACATTCAGAGATTATCTAACACCTAGGCAGCCAATGAAATTCCAGGATATAGGCAGCCAATGACATTCCATGATACAGGCAGCCAATGACATTCAGAGATTATCTAACACCTAGGCAGCCAATGAAATTCCAGGATATAGGCAGCCAATGACATTCCATGATACAGGCAGCCAATGACATTCAGAGATTATCTAACACCTAGGCAGCCAATGAAATTCCAGGATATAGGCAGCCAATGACATTCCATGATACAGGCAGCCAATGACATTCAGAGATTATCTAACGCCTAGGCAGCCAATGAAATTCCAGGATATAGGCAGCCAATGACATTCCATGATACAGGCAGCCAATGACATTCAGAGATTATCTAACACCTAGGCAGCCAATGAAATTCCAGGATATAGGCAGCCAATGACATTCAGAGATACAGGCAGCCAATGACATTCAAGGATATCATACAGGCATGCAGCCAATGACATTCAAGGATACAGGCAACCAATGACATTCAAGGATACAAGCAACCAATAACATTCAGAGATACAGGCAGCCAATAACATTCAAGGATACAGGTAACCAATAAAACAGTCAAGGATACACATGGTAAATCAACCTGGCTGATCCATCAACCCACTCCTATTGGTGACATTATATATAATATTTAGAATGAAAAACAGTTATTTTTGAAAATACAATTCAGGCTAGAATTCGATTTGAGACTTTATTGCCTCTAATATATGAAACCTTTAGGCCTGGCTGATTCTTTTCTGTCAACGTGTAGGTAATAACACACTTGGATGTATGTATTAAATTTATTCAAATTGTGCTACGTACTGTACTTATCTCCACTGCACAATTTATCAAATTGGAGCTGTCTGCCCAGTAGGGTATACAGTCAACTCGTCTATACCACTTTCACACGTATGAATTCAGACACAGAATTGGGGTTATTGGAATACATGCTAACATGTCAGTGACACAATTCAATTCGCATTAACTGGAATTGTGAAAGCATTAGACATAGCACGTTATTTCCATTAAACATGCTCTAGTTGAAAAATTAACGTAACCTCTTTTTTTAGTAACCATGGTTACCATTTCTGGGGATGTCAGTGGGTTTTTGCCATAAATATCTTTCAAACTTCTATAAGCGTGAGATGGTGGATAAAGTATTCTGCCTGCTTTAGAAAACCATAGTGATCACATTAAACCGTTTGAAAACTCAATATCTGTTTTTTTGTTCTATTGCGGGTTACAGCAACAAACGCTGGAAGTCTGTTATATATTGGAGATAAATGTGTATGTCATGTACAACATCTGGTTAAAACTGATAAAGTTTTATGATTTTGTTCCTTTGTTGTGTTACTTTTTTGAGGGGGGGGGACATTATAATTTATAACCTTTTTTTGAGGGGGTTGTAATTTAGAACCTGGGGGGGGGTGAGGTTGTAAATTAGAATGTTTTTGTGGGTTGTTTTTTTTTGGGTGGGGGTGGAATTTAGAAAAATATTTATTGAGCTGATATGACAGCAATTCTACCAGCTTTTGTATATCTGTACCATTAATATGTGTAACTGTGCGCATATCAGTAGTAATCCATCACAAATTGACAGACAGTTGTAATTGGTTTACTTCCTTCAGACAATTGCTCATTAATATTCGATTAGTACAGCTGTTTTTAAAATCAACTGGGGACGCGATAACGTCATCACGTTTGTATGAATGCTGTCAGGGGTAGCACAGATTTCTGTGCTAGAGTAACAACTTTGACTAGACGTAGTGAGTGGAGATGATTGTAGTAATCGTAACTCGTATCGGATAGGAACTAGACTAGGTATATGTGAGTGTACATCTTTGTTTGCCATTGTTTTCCCAGTGAATGCAATGTACACATACGTTAGAATAGTAAGGAAATGTCACATCTAAATTATGTAAACCTAGATATTTTCACTTCTAGAAAATTTTGCAATTTTACAGTCTCCAACTAGTTCTCAAAGACTACTTTTAACTAATTTCCAGACTAGTGCGCACTGTGTTCATGTACAAGAAGGCATTCTAGTCACTACTTATTTAAGCGTTTTTGTATTCCAGTGAAATAAGTGAAAATAAGTCTTTTAGCAAAATTCCAAGTGTACAGTGTATATATCATCTGAATCAACCAGACAATGAAATGAAGTGATGTTTAGAGAAGATTGTTCACGAGCCGGATAATGTACATTCTGTTTCAAAATAACTAGCTTCTATTTACCTTTGTTAGTATTTTTGCGGATTTTAAATTAATACACACATTTAATGAGCCCATAGGATTTAATTATCAACAGTACAATAAAAGTATGCTCAAATTTCCGGCTAGCAACTGTATATTCATGGGCTTCACGTGCATACATAAGTATAGCCCATTTAAAACGCAATTTGTGATTTTCCTTCGCTGTCTCATAACTGCTTCTAAAATGCTATCGATGGCAAATTAGTAATGTAACCATGCCCCAATAGCAGTTATCAGCATGCCATTGCCCGATTGTAGATATTTACATATAGTATTGACTATATGTAAATTATGTCACGCTGTGTGCATCTCAGTGAGGGCACATTTAATTTACATATTGACTTCATCTGCATCAATTAGGCTGTTGTATGTTATCACTCCCCATTGTGACAAATTAGTTGGAGTGCAAGTTTTCAAACCAATCAATTCAAGCATATAATTTTCAAACAGTTGCCGTCGACAGCAAATTCACAAGTGGTTAGTGAGACAGCAAAGCAAAATCATAGAGCAGCGGTTAACAGGCTAGCGATACAGCTAAATCACAGATCACAATGTCAACAGGCTTGCACATACAGGGAGATTACAGCAAGTCACAGACTACACTAGCACATACAGGGAGATTACAGCAAGTCACAGACTACACTAGCACATACAGGGAGATTACAGCAAGTCACAGACTACGCTAGCACATACAGGGAGATTACAGCAAGTCACAGACTACACTAGCACATACAGGGAGATTACAGCAAGTCACAGACTACACTAGCACATACAGGGAGATTACAGCAAGTCACAGACTACACTAGCACATACAGGGAGATTACAGCAAGTCACAGACTACACTAGCACATACAGGGAGATTACAGCAAGTCACAGACTACACTAGCACATACAGGGAGATTACAGCAAGTCACAGACTACACTAGCACATACAGGGAGATTACAGCAAGTCACAGACTACGCTAGCACATACAGGGAGATTACAGCAAGTCACAGACTACACTAGCACATACAGGGAGATTACAGCAAGTCACAGACTACACTAGCACATACAGGGAGATTACAGCAAGTCACAGACTACACTAGCACATACAGGGAGATTACAGCAAGTCACAGACTACACTAGCACATACAGGGAGATTACAGCAAGTCACAGACTACACTAGCACATACAGGGAGATTACAGCAAGTCACAGACTACACTAGCACATACAGGGAGATTACAGCAAGTCACAGACTACACTAGCACATACAGGGAGATTACAGCAAGTCACAGACTGCACTAGCACATATACAGGGAGATTACAGCAAATAACAGACTCTGCTAGCATATGATACAGGGAGATTACAGCAAATCACAGACTGCACTAGCACATACAGGGAGATTACAGCAAATCACAGATTGTGCTAGCACATACAGGAGATTACAGCAAATCATAGACTGCAATGTCAACAGGCTAGCACACACCATGCTGTGCAAATAATCATAAATTGCATATCATGATGAAAACAGGCTAGCACATATTGTCGTCACAGTGTACGAGGGTTAATGGGGAAGGGCAACGACACAACGATTATACACAGTAAGATTACAACAGATCACAAACTGCAATGTAAACGGCGCCACTGCATACAGGGAGACCCCGAAAAAGATGTAATATTGCACACGTTATCAGCACATCTTCCTTTCAAATTGCCCATTGTGATTAGACTCAAGTGAATGCAGACATACGTCAGAGAGGAAATGTCACAGATCTCAGACAATATCATATATGATCCTATATCCTACAGCAATCATTTCACTTACTACATCATGTACACCTCAAAAGCTTATACATATACACATTCTATTTTTGTCATAAACTGCTGAAGGGGAAATATGGTTTTGAGTATATCGCCAAAAAAAATATCGATTTCTGAGAAAATTAGAAAATACATATACTATATCCATATCAATGATTTATTATGTGAACATGAAACATTTTTTCAAATCACATACATTTTTGTGGTTTATTTTATCAGAATTTTAGCTCCTTACTATTTGTGTGGTTTATTTAATATACAGTATTACAATTTGTAATACCTCATTTGCATATTTGTGGGTTTTTTGGCTCCTTTACTTCTTTATTTTCAGAGCTGTCAGTTTCTACACTTCTATAAACATTCTTGTTTTCTCATATATTTTTTTCAAATTCTTATCTTATTGTACTTAATAATCTAATTATTTTTGTTCCTTGAATAAATCTGTATATATATTGATATGGATAACTAGCCCACAGACTTGTTGTTGGCTTTTTATTCTAAGAGTTTTTCAGCATTCTTTCCTGAATTTGAATTTACTGCCAAGAGCTGTATTGTTAATCCAATTCTCGCTACCTGCAATAGAATATTATTATTACTGACTAGGTGCATCATAAAAATAGCGAACATTCGATTTCTTGGTCGACACCATAATTTCCGCTCCACGTGCTTCACATGCATTACTATAGGCGTGCATGAGAATAGGTAGACTTTCTTGAACATCCTATTTTCACCCTCTAGCACGAGGTAAAATGCTATTGCAGGTACCAAGAATTGGAGTTTTTATATAAACCAATGTTATTTTGTCCACAGTACATGATGTGTGATTTACGTATGGACTCGACGTTGGAGTTGTAGGTCGTAAGAATAACTGTTTGAATGAAGACAAGAGCCTGTCAGTGTGTGATGGATTACTACTGACATGCCCTGTTGTTGCCATGATTCATCTATCTATTACTAAGCTAAGCTTCAGTGATGTCTGGTGCTAAAAAGCTTGGCTTTGTTGTAGGATCACTAGATTAAACCATCCACAAATCTCTAGACTAAGTATGCATAGGGAGGAATGTTTGTGTGACTCAAGCTATAGCTGAAAAATATTTGTTGGTCTCAGTTAAAATACTATGCCACTCAAAGCTTACTTCACTTTTGCATACCTCTGCATATATTAGATAAATTATTAATGTCTACACTGCCATCTGCGATTTGCTTCCCTCCTCACTATTAAACCACTTGTGATAGTATCGTGATAACATCAACCCAATTAGCCACACCCCCAATGGACCTTATCAGTGTGCCTGTTTGTATATATTTACATAATATTAGCATATATGTAAATCCTATCATTATGCATCATATCGAGTGCTCATTTACATAATGACTTCATTTGAATATAATCAATAACCTGACATAGTGTTTTATTACTCTCAATTATGACCAATCAGTTTGAAAACTGCACTAAACACATAGTTTTCACGTTGAGAGTAATTTACAGGCAGTTTAAAGTGAGAAGTGAATCAAAATCATGGGTTGTGATATACACAGGCTGAACAATTCACAATCACTGTGATGTACCATTTACAGGAAAAATGTTGTGATGCTGGATTGACGTATTAACTTTTCACACCAGGGTGTAATCCGAGATATAAAAAAATGAAATTCCCTGTAGACAATCCTTTATTTCAAAAGAACATTGCACTTTCTAACGGCACCACATCACTAAGAATGCTTCAGGGTCAGAAATTGTTCAAAATATTGCTTTCAGTGTTGGACAAAATAAATCACAATGGTCTAATCCAAGTTATTATATGCGTATGATTTTCATCAGACAACATATAACCTGTGATTATTTTCCAATTCTATACTTCCATACTTCCAATACCAATCTCTCTCTTTTAAAATACTATTTCTCATTTGATTTTCATTACTTGTTCTTCTAATATGACAAAAACATGTTATTTTGCAAATATCAATGCTTTCCGGGGAAAGAAAAATGAAATTCAGTGACTCCACGCAGATTATGTCTCCCTGAAGTAATTAAACTTGAGGTCTCATTTTAATGTGTTTTTGATAGTCTTGTCAGCTGTTTTTTAAATTTCCTGGTTTTATACAAAGCATATCATTAAATATTAAAACACCGAATGTTTGTTTTGTAGCAACATTTGGGATTTTATCCAGATTACAATTCCTGTTATGATGTTGTTATTACCTGTGAGAGATAAACACCTGCATATAACATACAATCAAACCAGCTTTGTTTCCTTAATACCCCCTAGATTAACCCTTAAAATATTCCATGTGCTGTTAAAGGATGAATGCCCCCCTAGGCTTATAGTATTTTTTGCCAAAGGCATCTACATACATTCCTGAAAACAGTGCACTTTTCTTAGAAGGAAAGAGGCATTTTTTAATCCCCCCTTTTCTCTTGCAAATTAGAAATAATATTCAAACTCTGAGTTTCAGAATAGTGGGAAAATATGTTAACTCAGGATTTGGGATTGATAATTCACTGTGCTTCCAAGAATTTTTCAGCATATTATTATTCCCAAAACTTCATCAAAGTTTTTATTCCAAGAATTTCAACACAAACAAAACCCTAAATATTTCTAATGCTATTATCTCACAAAGTCTTATAATGTAGGAATATAACACTTATTCCCATGATTTTTCAACGTGTTCTAATAACTTCATCAAAGTTTCTGTTCCGAGAATTTTAAATAACAAAAAAACAAAAAACAATCAAGATTGATTTCTGTGTCCCACATTACAATGGAAGACTATGTCACTCTAATGTACCCAAGTTTGTTAAATTTATCCAAGAATTCATTGAAGGTTTTTTTCCAATTGGAAAAATTTCAACACCAACAAACACTAGATATTGCTTTGTCCCACATATACATACATACACTGGCAAGGCAGGATTATTTATATAATACTTCTGAGATTTCTCAACTAATTCTAACATATTCTTACAAAATTTCTGATTACACAGCAAACTATGAAGTATATGACGTATGTATGATATGAAATAATTCTCTGGTGATGATGTTCTGTACGGTGCTGTAAAGAGGTGTATGGTTTAAAAAGATGTTTAAAAACTTCATCAAAGTTTTCAGGAAAAAAAATTGTTTGGTTCCAGTTACCCAAAGCCCACCTAGTTTTTCGCGCCAATCCTAAACTTATTTTTTACGTATCCGAGAAAAATAATAATAAAATCACAAAAATCGTGAAGTCTCGCAAGAAATAGCAGATGTGGAAACTGACAGCAACTTAAAAAGACAATATAAGACTGTACTTCCAATCTGTAAATGGCTTTACATCTGATGAGAGGAAACCAATAACACAGAGACCATATAGAAAACAACAGAAAACATAAGTACCTGAACTAGACACTCACATATGAAAAAAAATATACAAAAAAAAATAAAATAACAAATCTACCTACGCCACCTATTTTAAAATTGAGCAAAATCGACACCACACAATGTTTTATGTTAGGCCTAATCAATATTTTGTGTGTCCTACATACACTGACAAAACATGGCGACAATCCTGTGTTCCTAAGATTGTATGTATCAAAATAACTTCATTGAGGTTGCTACACACACACACACACACACTCTAAATATTGCCATGTCCACAAACGCTGACAATGCAGCAGTACTATGACACTGTGTGTGCTCCCAAGAATTTCCAACTCATTCTTAAAAAAAAAAACGTCAAAGTTTCTATCATGAATTTCAACACAAACAAACAAACCCTAAATATAGATGTGTTAATTTGTCCTGCATAAACTGACAATACAGGATTTGTTGCTACACCCGACAAACTTGGATTAATAGCCAGACATTGAGTCTTTTCTTTACAGACCTGGCCTAGCAAGTAGATCTCTCCTATCATATGTTGTTTAGGATTCATCCACTCTACACATGAATGCAGAAAATAAAGTTTTAAGACCACATAAATGCTAGCTTCACCAGCAATTATAGCTGCTTGTAACCACCAAATGGGTTTTTTCTATCCTGCTTACATTTTAAGACCAGCTCTCCATATAGGTTATAGCCAAAGAAGATGTAACTACAGACAATTGTGAAAAATAATGACTTTTTCAGAAGAATGTTGTTTTTGATTGTTACTGTTAGTCAGACAAATAAAATTCAAAACTTTTGATGTTTGGTGTGAACTATAAAATTAGCCATTTTACATGCAGACACCATTTGTGCATACAATTATGAATTTAAGATAAGAGAATTTTAATAAATTTAGGTATGTATGTATGTATGTATGTATGTATGTATGTATGTATGTGTGTGTGTGTGCATGTGTTTGTGTATATGCGTGTGTACATGTGTGCGTGCATGTGTATGTGTGTGTGTGTGTGTGTGTGTGTGTGTGTGTGTGCATGCTTGTGTGCGTATCTATTTTTAAATTTTTTTTTTTTCATATGTGAGTATCTAGTTCAGGTAGTTATGTTTGCCGTTGTTTTTCATATGATCTCTGTGTTATTTATTTCTTCCCATTAGATGTACATCCATTACATATTGTCTTTTTCAGGTGATGTCAGTTTCCGCATCCAGTATTTAGGTAAGACTTCACAATTTTCGCAATTTTATTATTTTTTTCTTGAATATGTCAAAAAAAAATGTTATGGTCGGCAGTGAAAAACTAGGTTTGGTCAGGTAACTGGAACCAAACAATATTTTTATCAGGCATTACAGTGTGTTTTTTTTAAACCAGTTTCCAATAGATCTGGAATGTTATTAAAAACATGCTATTGTTGTCATTAATCTGTCTGTTTAGTGTTAAAATCTTCTCTTTTATTTGGAACAATGGCAAGGCTGTTAACAAATCAAACCCTTCAAACTAGTAAATTTGTACATTCAGGAAACACAATTATGTAGAAAAGCATGAAGGTGAATTGCCAACTCTTTCTATGGTGTATTATACAAACGGTGGTAAATTCATCCTCATGGTTGAGAGAACCCTATGTATATAATACAACTCTGTTAGCTATAACTTAACATATGCACTTTACCATTTAGTTAGCCATACAAAATGCACACATCTCTGTTTGCTGGTCTTAAAGCTTCCCTGAAGGAAACAAATTGTTCATTTGAATTGCCTTAGTTTTAGACAATCAACAAGCTTAAAAGCCATAAGTGGTACTGTAACATGCTGGGTTCTGTATCACATGGATTATGTTATTGTTAAGAACTAATGCTTCTAGCCTGATGTATTACAACGACTTTCCAGCTTATTCCCTTCGTGTTTGATAAATTTGTGCAACTCACTGAGTATTTCAACTGAAAACTACAGATATCAACCGAGATAAAACTAAGGAGTACGGGTTTAGGTACAGTATAAGTTAAGACCCCCTAACATAGTCCTGATTAGCAATGGCCTACATCACAAATAGATCATTTGTATTCTATGCCTATGTCTGAATGACTGAATACGTTGCTACGTTTCTATGTACCATCAAATACTCCCAATAAACAGTCTACACAGGTATTTAGTTTATTTGATTGATTGAGAAAAACCGTCTGCAAACATGTTTGACTGTTTCCTTTTTGAGATAAGTATGTGTATTGAGAACTGATATTTGTTATTTTTACAGCATTGTTTTAGTGTTGAATAACCCTTGAAAATAGGTACTTAACAGATTTCAGAGAGGTTAATCACTAAAGTACTTGACTGTTTCAACAGATCGATGGCCTTTTCAACGGTGATAAATATTCACAACTAGAAAATAAGTCATTTCAGTTCCATGCATTTACTGGAAAGATAGACAAATTAAATACTGTACGTGTAAACCTGGAAAATTTCGCTAAAGGCTTATTTTCGCTCATTTCGCTGGAAAACAAAAAAATCAAAAAATAAGTTGTGACTAAAATGCCTTCTTGTACATGAACACAATGTACCAGTCTGGTAACTAGTGAAAATTTAGACTTTGAGAACTAGCTGAAGACTGTAAAATCGTAAAATTTTGAAATAGAGAAAATGTCTGGGTTTAGAGTATACCCCAACAAGATCAGTTACGGAAAATGAACAAAATCAAAATCTATATTTTTTAATGAAATATTATATTCCATTAAAAAGAAAAATAAATGAATAAATAAATAAATAAAAATAAATAAATATTAAAATATAATTAATATTAACTAAATATAACATTAAATAAATATTTTATATTAACAAAATCAACATGTATATTTCATGATGTTCATTCCACTCAATTTTTAGCATAGAAAGCACAAGGAATGTTGATATTTTTTTTATAAAGTGAAATTGAAAACTTATATTTAAGTCTAGTCTAGAACCACTGAAATTTCTTGTAATAGGTAATTTATTGTTATCAACATGAAATCTGAACTCTGTTACTGATAGAGCTGATAGCATTAAACCTAATGATTAAGAAAAAAAAATCGTTTCTGGTCAATGCACACATCACTTTAACTTACATACCCCACATGTCAATCTTTCTTGTGTGTGTTTGTCCAGCTAATGCACTCTGCAGATGGGGGAGGGGGGGGGGGCACAGAAATAACACTCCCTAAATTAATTCAGTGAAGTCAACTGCAGAGCCAAACTTGAACAAGTAAATGACATCTGCCCCACATACACGTACACTTGCTCTAAAGTACTAAATAAAAAGAACAGTAACTGCCATAAATAGTAGATTTACCATAGTGACTGGTTTGTTCAGATTGAATTTAAAATAAATTAATTAATTAAAAAAATTGCATCATCACACCACTTTAGACAATATGTCGTGATCAGAAACAATTCTTTCTTCTTCTTTTTTTAGCCTTATATTGGCATTCACTACAGCAAGTCAAAACGTTACTACCTTACAGACTTTAAGTCTATTACTGCAGACAGATGTGGGAAGCCCTATTCATTGCTTGTGTCAATATTATTTTGTTTTTTCACCACATTAAATAGGACTACCATAGTACCATGGCTAGTTACAAGTAAACTTTATTGTCACCTGGGAAATCACATATCCCACGTTACAATAAAATATTCTAGATACGAATAAATACTGTGAATGTGGTGTCTACGTTACCTAGGTAACCGTTTTCATGTGTAGAAAGCCTACTAGACACGGTGTGAGAGGTTGTCGGTATGTTTGTATATGGCTTTAGGGGGTTGTCAGTGCTAAACGGGTACACAAAAGTCAAATCAAGTGCTGGCACTAGAGAAATGTTGACAGTATTCCTACAATAGGCTACATACCGGTATGGGTGCGTTGTGAGGCACCGCATTCTCGTTGATGTGATATCCATTTGTCTCTCGTGATTTTCTCCGAAGCAATTCTTCTGATTGTAATCTCCTCGGCTCATGAAAACTGTGATCCGGTAAACCGTCTAGTCTCTCCAGGGATTGGGATTTGTAGACACTGAGCAGTGAGCGTTCCTGTTGCAATAATTCATCGGGCAGTCGCCAGTCCATTTTCTGCGGAACAAGCGCGTCTTTCGACTGACCATGTTGTCTATAATGTTGATTTTTGAGGATTCTGCCCTGGCCTTCTAAAGCCTGGTCTAATTCTCCCTGTAAGGCTTGCAAATCTTCACCGTCATGTTCTAGGTCCGAATCAATACTGTTACTCCATTCTAAGTTAGCTTTGCCGTTGTTTGAGACTGGTTTGAGTATTGTATTCGATTCAGTAGTACTTTTCTCCTTCGGTGGCAATTTGTCTGTGTCTTTCGTAGATTCGATCATCGTGTTCGACTTGTCGTTCATAATGATATGTCCGGATTTTTCCTTATTTATGTCATTATTTGACGAAACGGGTACGGGTGGCGGCGATTTTTGTTTCTCTGTATCCTTGCTTGCCCCAGCACCCATGTCGATGACCACAAGACGAACACACACAGCACATACCACGATGTGGACTGCGTCTAAAGGTAAGGTGACAATCTCACGTACGTGTCACGTTTGTCTGTCGGAATATGCACACGAGACAATAAAACGAGACATCAAATTCACCAGATTTGCAAAGAAACGGCGAATTACGAGCGGTCATGCACTGCATTACATCTTCTGTCAACATTATTAAGAGTGATCACCGGTACGTTCCTTGAGTCACTCCACATGATCCATGCTGTGTAAGTACATTACATAACGCACAGGTCACTACACTATTCTCCAAGGGGTATTAATAATTCATTCAAGGCAAAAACGTAGTCAACATTACTGTCAGCTACTTCTAAAATACAATCGACACTTGCTTATGATATACCCTAATCAAATTAAAAGGTTGTTTTGTTCCTTTAATTCAAATTCGAACACATACAATTGATAAAATCCAATGTTGGGAACACGTCACAGCTCTACCCCTACCTCTACACAAATTTGGAAACCTCTTTTGACGTCATCAATTCTATGGAACTTATGACCAATCAGACAATACGTTGTTAATGAGCTAACAATTGCAAAGTATAATTTGCATTGTCCAATGACCCATTGCGTTTTATGTCGATTATCGATCGACACCACACAAAACAAAGCCACCCAGAAAATAATAAACAAACTAACGGTAACTACGGATGAGGTAGTCATCATATGTATCGATTTTTGACATGTGAATAACTTGCTCTACCCTAGCCCCTAAGTTCTTTCGGCCTTACACAAACAGTCACCGCGGTGTAATTGTTTTGTTTTTTCAAGACTGTCTGAGGTGTTGTTCATTTTCCTTCCTGGTTCGTGAAAGAATCATTCATTTCCAATCACATCTAGTACGTGACATTTCAATGCAAACATTTTGGTATGGTCCTCAAAACCAACAAAGCAGAATAAACAAAAAACTATATCGATCTGATTTTGCTGGCAGTGAAATACTGAATGGAGTTTGTATTACCATTGAATAATTTCCCAGTGACCGTAGGAAAGGTCGTCCCTCAAAGAGTCAAAGGTCATGGCTGACGTCATCGCGTTGTCACGAAAGTTTCTCACTGCGGCTACCAAGATACCGTTACCGTATATATTATATAATAGGATTATAATACAGTTTGGCTTTTGCAATCGTCGTAACACACTAACGTTTTGTCACGACATGGTCGTAACGTTACATGTCGAATCGAATACCGGCAAAAAAGAAAGACTGTCGGCCAACTGTGTTTGTCAAGGGGACTTGCGGTAATTTGTAAAAAAAAAAAAAAAAAAAAAAAAAAAAAGTGTAATTGCTGCACTAGCACTGCAATGATACATTACTGTTTATTTTGAGATACATATTTCGTCGACTCATTTTGGCTTATGAAACGACGGAAAATTCGAAAAGCGCAAATGTTGTCATTATTCATATATGTTACTTCAATCCTGACTTCAACTTACTGATTAACGAGCAAAAGTCAGTGTCCACGGAAACAATTAATCTGCAGTTTTGTCTTTCAGTATGTGCATTGCAAGAGAGAGAGAGAGAGAGAGAGAGAGAGAGAGAGAGAGAGAGAGAGAGAGAGAGAGAGAGAGAGAGAGAGAGAGAGAGAGAGAGAGAGAGAGAGAGAGAGAGAGAGAGAGAGAGAGAGAGAGAGATGTACAGCTCAGACATTTTGTGTCTAGGCCAATATAAATTTTATGTGAATAAAAAAGTTGTCAAGCAAACAGTGGAAAAAAAATGAAAACAATCTAATTCTAATGCCTCCACTGATAACATAGCACTACTGCACGAACTTACTTGGCAAGGTTTGAATCATGGGCCTTTAAATGATAACTGGTTAAATCTTCATGTTCTCTGGCTTTCACATACAAAGTACATATATATACATTTTCAGTTTAAAAACGAATTTTTTTATTGAAAATCTGAATAAAACTTGTCACATTGTCATATAACTCGAACAAAAACAAACAACAAACACTCTTGAACTTCGAATGTGAAAACATGAGAAATATATTTGTCGGCATCATACCATGTAAAAGATGTCTATATAGCGCCCTCTCAGTTCATTACAACACAACTTGTATTTTCACTGATATCAAAAGAACATTGTTGCAAAACACAATAATCACATTCAAAAATGTGTCTAAATATCATGAACTTGGAACTGTTGTATAATAAATAGGGTTGAATAACTTTGAAAATTGTGAAGTTAAAATGTCCGTTCAAAATCAACTGGTCGACAGTACTAGTATTAAATACATTGTTGTAAGTTATATAACAAGAAATGCTTTACAACCAACAGTATTCTTTATACAATATGTCAGTGTTTTTACTAAGGTTGGTAAGTAGGTAATATCTACCAAGGGTTCTCATGTCTTTTTACCTGGATTCCCAAACAAAATTACCATAGACTCTATGGGGAAACACATGCCATTATTACCCCTTTCACCTCTTAGCAAAAATACTGCTTTTATACATATAATTTCTTTAAAAAGATAAAAGTAAACAAATTCATAACATTTGCATTAAAAAATTAACCTCAAAATGCTGTTCGTTGAACATCAGAAACAAATGAATGAAAACAAATGTGTAACTGTCGACAGAAAATAGCTTTAATAGTGAGAATAATTGAAAAAGCCTGCTGAGGTGTCAATAAAAATATTAATTTTCATAGACGACATATTTCCATATACAATTTGGATTATGACAAAATACCTGTTGTCAATAAAGTACAAATGTATATCTATTTTCATACAAGTGTTGTGCCTCAGGCCCAAAATATGAAACTGAAACAAAATGTTGGAGATAAGTAATTTAGGGTTAGGGATGTTAGAATACAGGCTATGTTGATAAAATGATTGTAAAGAGTCTTCATCAAATACAAAATTTAGACGGTATGATACGTCATGTCGTTCCACTTCACGCCCTCACCTCGCATGCTCTTGACCTGTGTGTGTGGGCACCCTGCCACGGTATACCTTACAGGGTAATACAAAATTGCAACCCCATAGAAAAATCGACCCAGTGCCCTTTAACTGTGCCAAAAACACTTGAAAGTATCTACAAATGTTCGTTTGAACAAAATGAAATTAAATATCACTTTAGAGTACATTACACCAATATTACAACATACGCAGACATAAACTTTGTGAATAAATGCATACATGATAATTTTAAATAAATAAATAAATAAATATGCAAATACAGTGGCTAAATGAATTAACATAAATATAAATTATCAAATAATGCTGAAAGTAAATTCGTTTTTTCCGTCAATATATAGTTAGTTTGAAATAACTAAAAGTAGTTATGCAGTAAAACATGGTAACAGTGTGTCCTCTCAGTTAATTTGATGTACAGCACTATGTGACATACCAAAATTTGATGGTCCCCCTACCCTGTACTATGAAATGACTCACAAGAAAACATTTTTTTAAAATCAATTTGATGCAAATATTTCTTTGTTATTAGAGGGCAAACTTAACGGCAGTATGAATTTGAAAGTCTTTCTTAAATATAGCATAAGCAAGGTCTCTTTCCACTAGATAGGTAAAACTTGACAACTTGGCAACAACACAAGTCTCTGTACAGAAATACACACACAGCATTGAATAAAGTCTCTGTCGTCTACATTCAATCAGTACAACTTTACAACCTTACCAACTTGGCAGTAAAAGAAAACACTATCAAAACCAACACGTCAAAACAATGAAAAGATACAATTGTTATGACTATTGATATATACATTAAATACTCGTCTTTTTGTCTGGTCATCATCATTGATGAAATAGTGTTTACATAACAATACATCGACTACGCTTACCAACTGACATCTTCTTTCCATGATCTAAGGGTAAAAAATATCAAAAGTAGAATTTTAATAGTATAATGTTATAGTTAAAGTAATTTTTAATATCTTATTCTATCTTTGCCTTATTGCTGTTCTTACATATGCTGGCCTGATGAGAGCTGGTCAGGGTGAGAACTGTCACGTGTAAGAATTTTTTCAAAATCTACACAGTTGAGTCTGTTAGCAGCATCTGTTTTACTGTACATACCACACTTACACCATTACCAGTTGTGACAATTTAGGAAACTACTATTCTAGTCACTGACTGTATTATACATTTTCAATTTTTTGGTATGGGTTTTGACATTATATGAGATCATATCTTTATCAAAGTGGAGTCATAATAGTTGAATTGTTTGAGAGAACGGCTTGCAATCTGCAAGTTACTGGGTTGCTGCTGTTTTGTTTCTGAATGACTTGGGCAAGCTTTGAACCACTACTGTGCTTCAGTATACCTAGCTGTATAATTTGGGACTTTATAGGATAGAGGTATCATATGTGATTACACTGTTACAGAGGCAATGGATTGTATGCTCCTTAGAGAGTTGAGGAAGTATAAAGAGCTGTTGTGCTGTTATAGTACTCAGTGCAAGGGGTTATAAGCTCATTGAAATAATAAAAAAAAAAAATTAAAAAAAAAAAAAAAAAAAAGCTCATTGAAAACATTGATTTAAAAACTACTGCTGTTATCATTATTATTATCTTGGAACACCATAAAGAGATAATTTACAGAAAAGTCTTATGCCATATTTGAAGTTCCAGGGAATATTAATAACACTCAATGTCTTACCTTCACTTGCTGAACTTTCATCATCATCAGTATCAGTTGATGAGCTACTTGTATCAGTGCTTGTACTACTACTACTTCTATTACTACTACTATTACTACTACTACTACTAGTAGTAGTAGTAGTAGTACTACTACTACTACTACTACTAGAGGTTGGTGACTTGTCACTTGTGTTGTCATTGGAAACCATGTCATCTGAAGAGTGCATAGAACTGATATCAGACTCACTGTTTTCTGATGATGATGTAGTTTGAATGTCTTCATCATTTTTCACCGAGACGATGGCGTTGATTGTTTTTTCTTCGAGTGTAGCTGATTCATTGTTCTCCGATGGTGTAGAGAACACAACTTCATCCTTTTTCACAGATATGATGGCATCGTTATTTGTTTCTTCGATTGTATCAGATTTATTCTCTGATGGTGTAGAGACTTCATATTCATCTTTTTTCACAGATATAATGGCACTAATTGTCTCTTCTTGAAGAGTGTCATTACCTACTGAAATATCACTTCTATCATGTGAGGAGTCTCCCTTCACTGTAAAAGAATCATTGAGATTCACCTCACCATTTGGCTGTCCTGATGTCTCTGGACTATCACCCTTCACTGTCAACAAATCAACCTCATCGTCTGGTAGATCTGATATATCTGTACCCATCTCAGCTTTGGCATCTTCAAGTCCGTCATACATGTTATCATTGTCACTATCTCCATCCACGTCCCCGATTTCCTCCACACCACTCTCTATAAACTCTGCCTCACTTTCAGTGGTTTCCGTGAGAGATCCCAAAGCAAGGTAAAAGTCGTCATCAGACTGATCATTGGATTCAGCATTTCTAAAGACATCTATGTCATATTCCGAGTCTTCTGTATCATCATCAAAATTGTAGGATATATCTAAAGACCACTCTGATGATGGTTCATCTTCATCATCTTCATCTCCATCACCATAGAGATGATGGAGACCCTGGAGGCGATCTTCATCACCTACAAACTTCTCATCTCCATCACCATGTAGATACAGATGATGGAACCCCTGAAGGTGATCCTCGTCATCTTTACATTTCTCATCTCCATTGCCATAGAGATGGTGGAGACCCTGAAGGTGCTCTTCATCACCTACAAACTTCTCACCTTGCCTATGATGAATACTCTGTGGGTGATGGTCATCATCCACAAACTTCTCATCTATATCATAATGTGGATGGTTTTCTATGCAGTCTAGTTCTTCACCATATTCACCAAGACTGCCTTCTAAGTTTGACTCCTGCATTTCTTCATCTATATTTGGTAGACAGACTCTATCTACAGGTGACTGTTTATCACTGATATCACTGTCCTCATAACTTAAGTTGTTCCCCTCACTGTCATATTTATAGACATAGTTCAGAGATGATGAACTACTGCTCATTGTGTCGTTAGACGTTTGAGATTGCGCGAGAGGATATTTCTTGAACCGTTCCAGGTCTGAAAGGTTAACACTCTCAAAACTTCTCTCGTAAGATGAATCAGAGACAAAGCTAACTTCTTCATCACACTGTGCACAAACCAAATCATTTCGCATTCCAGATGAATTCAGGATTGATGGAAGATTATCATCTGGTGAAGTGTATATTATTTCAGATGAATGGTCACCATCTTCACTCTCTATGCTGTTCTCTCTATCACAAGACTCCTTGCTGGTCTGAGCATGGACCTGTTGATCATCACCAGCCATAGACAGGCTTTGTACAAGTTCTATCAATTTCTCTAATGAGTCATCTAATTCAGCATCACTTCCATACGCTGCAAAGTTGCATGATCTTGGTTCATCATTGTCATCGCTAAGACATTTGTGATCATGACGATGTAACCCCTGCACTGATTCTTCACCTTGACAATGATTTGCAGACAGCCTGCCATCACTGAGATTTGCGACTTCATCAATAATCTCAAACAGACAGGAAAAATCCCTTTCTTTTGCATCTTCCTTTGTTTCAATCAAAACATTGTCACGAACTTGATCACCTTTCTCAGGATCTATTTCAGGGTTAGTCATTGAATCTTCTCTAGCCTGTTTCTCCATTTCTTCTTTATACTCTTCTCTCTTCCTTATATCAAAGATTATGTCTTCCTCCTCATCATCATCATCATCATCATCATCACCATTATCACTGCATGCAGTGTGATTAAAGCTTGATGCACTCTGTGAAATAGACAGTATGGCACTACCACGGTTTGCTTCTATGGACCACTCTCCTTGTGCACTGCTGTCTTCTAGAATACTTGAAGACTCTGAAGTCAAGAAACTTGTCAAGCTGGACTCTGACTGTGTAACATTTTCATCTGAAATACTGATACTGTCAGTCTCAGACTCTTCAGCTGATTCAGGAATAGGGGATAGGTTCTTAATCTCTGTGTGGATATCCAATTTTTTGTTGGCATCTGCCACTAACCTGTTTTGCTGGTTCAAATTGATGCTACTAGGTTCTGGTTTGTTGATTTCTATCACATGCTCACCAAACAGTGAAGGATAGGCTTTGATACTCTTACTTGATGTTTTGGGATGGTTTGATTGGAAAGATTGAGAGTTAGACACTTCAGTAACAGCTGGTGAATTGTTAGAAACACTATCAACTGATTCTGTTCTCGCATCTTCTTTAGTATCCTCTGCACATGTTGGTTCGTGGGATGACAGTTCTTTGTTGCCTTCTTTGTTTGGTTTACTTTCCGTATAGTAGCCAGCATCAGTTTGGTCAGTTTGATCACTCTTCACAGTAGAATTGGATGACTGATTTGATGGAGTCACTGGTGGAGTTTGCCTGCTTGTAATATCTCTCAGTGGAGACCTGCAATCATTGGATGGTGATTTCATTTCTGTTGAAAGAACATATAAAAACGTGTAATGAAAGAATTTATACAATTAAACACTTTTACCATCCCCTAAATTTTTCTTTAAGCCATATTATATTAAAAGTGACCTTGTCACTATGAAACAAAGATAGCTAAGGTCGAAATCCATATGCCACGATTATTTTCCGACTGTTTTTTACTACATGTATATTGGTAATAATATTGTACCTGTGTAAACTGAAAAATTGGGTATGATGGCAACTTTACATGACTTGTATTTCCAACACTGCAACAATATGATCTAGGCATGTGTTGTTATTGACCAAGGTATAAATCCTGTATTTTCTGTTCAAATGGGTACCACTTGGTTTGTCCACCAAAAGTTTACGTACCTTGATGTTTGTAGCTAGTTTTATCAGTCTCTTGTCCGACATTCTCATCTACATCATCACTAAATCTTTTCACCTTCTCGCGTCTGTTTTCATTATTTCCGTCCTTACTACAATCCTTGCTTGGTCTAGGTGTTCCTACACCAATTCTCAATGCTTTGCATCGCTGCTTATGGCCACCTTTCTTCCAGTCTATTTTCTGACAAGCAGTGCTGCAGTAACACACCAAGTGACAACCAGAACACACTTTGAATTCCTGTACCTGTCAAGTGTATGTTAAAGGAAAATAAAAAGTGAAATATATATTAGGAGAAATATTGTTTTTCATGTAATTGTCACAGCTATAGAACAATGAATAATAAATGTAGTGGAGACCAGTGACCAGTGACACCTTCTATAGTGAAAGGGAGTTGAAAGCAAACAATATTACTGCACTCAGTGTACAGGAGTAATCCTTCACATAACCATGTCCTACCAGGTACCCATTTATACAGCCATGGAAATATACAATCCTTGCTGCTATTGAGTGCATAGGCTTGATCCTTCACATAACAATCATGTCCTACCAGGTATCCATATACATCCTTGCTTCTATTAAGTGTACAGGATAAATCCTTAATATAATAATCACATCCTATCAAGTACCCATTTACATTGTATACAGCTGTGTAACTATACACTCCATTCAGTGTACAAGATTGCTCCTTTACACACCAATCACATACTACCAGGTACCCATTTGTACAGCTGTGTAGAATGTGATATAATATTCCTGTTTACCAGAAGTAGAGATTTTACCACTTAGGCCCCCATCATGAAAATAATAACCATTCAATTTCTCGGTCAGCACTATGACTGCTTCTGCTCCATGCACATTACTATAGGTGCCACGGACATGATAATAAGTTGACTTTCCTGTTCTATTTTGATACTCTGTCATAATTCAAACTACTATCAGACAGGTATTGAGAATCGTGGTTCAATTTTTCCAGAAGGACAGGCTTTAGCTACAGGGGTTTTAAGAAACAATTACTAGCAGTGGTAAATATAGAACCTACAAAACACAGGCCGAGTGTAAAAAAGGTATGATTGAAGTACTCACTTTGGTCTCAACTTTCTGACACTTGCAGTTAGAACAATGTCTTTTCACCTTGTCTCTCAAAGTTGATACAGAAGGGAGTGATAAACCAGAGTTTTTGACATCACTCAGAAAAGCCTGGTCATACAATCCACTATGGAGGTCAGCAACAGCATTCATTACTCCTGTGTTGGTTCTGAAAATAAAATACAAGAATAATAGTTAAATCTGATTACTACAAAGGATATGTGTTCATACATATATTTGACTTAAGTGGTATGTTCATAGTTTAAATTAACAGTGTGAACATTATACATTTCTCACCTTCCAAAAGTTGATTCAGGTCCATATGAATCCCACAGAAATAGTAACTGTTGTTCAAACTTGGTATCTGATGCCAAAGAAGCCTTCTTTTCAGCACTGCAAACGATATATGGAATAAACTTTTGTAGATTGTTATAATCATACAAGTTTGCTAGATTTTTTAGTTGTGGATGCATGTACCTCTGTATAATGTCTAGTACTCAAAGAAACTTTGCACAAATCAAAATACTGATAGTAATTAAGAGGAGGGGGAGGGGGAGGGGAGGGGCAATCTTCTTTTATCATTCTTCCAACTGTACAACACTTATTTGGATGCAATGCCATAAATGATCAAAATTGGATGAAAAGTGTGGATTAAACTTTTGCCATATTAATAGGTATGTGTGCTCCTTTTACTTTTGGGGGTATTTGGAGGAGTCTGTGTGTGTTGGAGGTAATTCAAGTCTTTGCAGATCTAAACATTAATATTTCTTTCTTTCTTTCTCTCTCTCTCAATCTGTCTGTCTGTCTGTCTGTCTGTCTGTCTGTCTATCTATCTATCTGTCTGTCTGTCTATCTGCCTGCTTGCTTGCCTGCCTGCCTGTCAGTCTGTCTGTCTGTCTGCCTTCCTCTCTGCCTATCTCATTGGTTGTGTGTCTCTCTGTCTGCCAGCATACTGCCTCCATTTTACTACATTCTAAATAATATTGATGTCTTCCTAATGTGACATATTTTACCTTATTTTTGTAATGTGAACTAAAATAATGAGAGAAAATACCAATCCACCAGTGGCAAATCCCAAGGCATCATAGTGCCTCTCTGAAGGGTCATCTGTACTACCTACAGGTGGGAGTAGTAAAGATATTCTTATTACACTGTGTATGTTCATCATGTAAGCACTATAATTAATACATGTACTGGATAGAAACAAATCATTCGTCCTTCTGTAGTTTCCACGCTAGTGGACTGAAAGGCGAGTAATTTGTTAAATATACATACATGTATCTGTTTCTAATTACAAGTGGAAGAAGAGAACTTGAAATGACTGTATTAGTCATGATCTTGTATGTATGTACTTGGTACTTTTGAGTTTTGAAAAGAAAAACAAGTAATGCAAATGTACATATCTGATGTATTTTAAGAGATTAGTGTGAATCTTTTTCCTTTTTTTTAAACAAGTGGACTATCCAGAGGGTAAGCAAAGTATTGACACTGCAAAGAATGATACTGTCAACATGTGTAGGCATGAATGGATTACACTGGACATGTTCATTGCTATCATCACCACAAGTGATACTGAATGTCTGATTATACCACATTCTAACTAACCTTTGTACCCTGCATTTACAGTTTTTGGATCAGTCCTATTATGATATGTATTGGCATAAACCATTTGGCAAAGAAATGGGGTACATTAGGTATACCCCTTTTGATGAAATTGTCAATTGTAATTTAAAAGACAATTTCACTATTCATGGTTGGTAACTACAACATTAGACACAGGAGAATACACTTCTGTGATTTGAAATTTGAAATTTACAGATTGGAAATGCAACTTTGAATACATGGTTTCCAAATGAAGTTGTGAGGTAAGAACAATATCAATAACTCTGAACTTTGCACTGGTAGGGTTATCTGACCTTGAAATGAGCCCACATTACAGTGTTTTGGATGACTTGTACCTGACACAGTATAAAACCAACTCAAAGGAAAGACTTGTATGTCAGCTGTACTTCCAGACTATGATACCCAAAACCAAGTCATCAAATGGATCTCCATGTTTCCTTACCTTCTAAAGGATGGTCGACTTGCCAGAGACGTACACATCCACGTGTGTAAGCAAATAGTCTGTTTCTGTCAAGGAAGACCAAATCAAGTTATTTTGATGCTATTTGGCCAAGAATTGTACAAAAAAGAATTGAGCCTGGTACTGACTTCAAAACAAATACACATAGAAAAATCAGTTTTATTGCATATTTTGTAGGGTATTCAAAATTTCACACCAACCCTACAAACATTTAGAATCATACAGGATTACATTTGATAGGCTGAATTTTAATTTGGCACTTTGCCCTGAGAAAATTAATTTCCCATTCAAATTTTCTCCTGTACTTTATTTCATGGCAGTTTAGTTTCCCCAGACAAAGATGCAGGTACCTATGGTACTAGTGTTGTCAATACTTTCATTGTTATGGTGTTTGCTGTTGCTGTCTTATGTCTACTGCTGTTGTTGTTAATATTTTTGACATTGTTACTGTTAGTGGTATTCTTACTACCAGAGAAGGCTATGACATTCTACATATAGAACTATGCAAAACGGCATTTTAACACAGAAATATAAGCACACATACCCGGAAAGGCAATGATATTGTACACATAGAACTACACAAAACAGCTTTTTAACACTGAAAAATATAAGTGCACATACCAGAGAAGGCTACGTCGTTGTACACATACAACTACGCAAAACAGCTTTTTCAACACAGAAACATACCTACATGTAATATTAGTATGTACTTAAGCAATAAACCACCCCCTGAAGATGGTATACCAAGAGGTTTTGACCAGTGAATGAAATATATGCACAAGTGATAGCGAGTGCATATATTGAGTTCTCTGGTCAAAACCGAGTAGTATACCATTCTCAGGGGTGGTTTATCGCTATTATATTATATCAGTATATTGAAAATATCGGAAACAAGATAAGACGCAACATTTTCTGGTTTCATTTGCGCCCCATTCCTACACGGACTACAACGTTCGTAGACGAACAATTGGACGCGTGCCAACTGTGCATTATCGCTCATTTTAGATGCGCTAGTTCGATGTCTAGACCAATCAGATCTCTCGATTTGCGCCATCAATATACTGGTATAATATAATAGTATATATACAATACCATAGTCTTCTATAGTATTACTAGAGAAGGCTATGATGTTGAACATGTAAGTCTTAGAACTACTGAAAACATATTGAAAGACAGAAACATCACATAAAACTGTTTGTACAAATCCAGTGTCAGTGAATATTTATATAGGCTGAGTATCGAAAGTAAACAGAACTTGTGAGCATTGCTAGACATAAATTAGTCTGTAAGATAATATTGTGTCTGGGTGCCCTAACACATCAGCCAACCAGAGGCTGATTATGGCCAAACGACACAATCTATCCACAGCCTGAGCATGAATTAAATACAGAGAAAAAAAGGTCATTGGTGGGTTTGAATTATTGCATGAAAAGTACTGACAATTGGAGAAATAACACTGAATTTAATGCAAAACGTTATGTCCACTAAATTTAAAGATGTCATGGAAAATTTCCATTATATAGAAAAAAGCTGGAATTTCAGGATTGACACTCAAACTTATGAAACTGTGTGGAAAAAGATATTATGGATTATGAGAATAACATCCATCTATCCTTACCTGAACTGTTTCAAAATAAGTTGATTTTTATTTTTTTTGTTTATTAATATTTGTTTTTATCATAGCAAAAACATTGACTATTACCTAATTTCATTGGTCCAATTTGCATACTGTCCATCTTGTAATAGCATAGTAATAGACTGTAGAGTGATGGTTTCAAGTTTACAATAGTCTTTGCTTCTTTCTTCTGCCAGTTCACTGTTTGTAAGGACTGTCAATATGGCATCAATATAATCACATTTCATCAGTAAACTTAGCTCTTTTTTCAATCTGGCAATGGAAAAAAAATGTTATAGTTAGTATCGAGCAAAATTAAAGTAAAAATGGCTGACAGGAATATAATAAAAACTTGGTAAGATGAAATGTCCATGATCAAAAAATAGATATTAACAGTTGGTATTTTAGGATTGACATTCACGCTTCTGAAGTTGGAAAGATATTATGAACCGTTAGAATGGACTGCTGGAATGTTAATACTAACATTGATATAACAATGTAACCCTGTGTTATGAACTCTAATAAACCTGATACATCAACCTTTATCAACTTTTTATGACCAATTTCATTTTTACCTTTAGAAGTGTTTAAAATTACTAGCCATATTATTTTTATGACCCACTGGAAGTGTCAAACCATGAGAGAGTGTGCCTTACTAACAATTCTCGGTACCTGAAATAGAATACTAGTATTACTGCTTACTAGGCGCATCTTTAAAATAACAAACATTCAATTTCTTGGTCGACACCAAAACTTCTGCTCCATGCACTTGGTGAGAATCAAGAAGTCAAGCCTGTTCTATTTATACCTTCTAGCATGAGGTAAAATGCTATTGCAGGTACCGAGAATTGATGTATGTAAACCCATTCACGATCAAAAAAAGGTACATTAAACACTTTATAGGGCATTTCTGTATCATAATTAATAATCTTATGTAAAGAAATTTAAATTTAAGACCTTTGATAAAACAATGATTAAACCCAAGGATTTATTCATTCAGCTATTGGAATAAATTCCACTTTTCATATTTGGATCAATTGTATCAGGCTTCAGGACAACATAAGTAGGTTTGCTTTGTTGTGATAAAACTTAATAAAGATATCTTTACTAGACAACTGTACTGCTTATTTGATTGCAGTACTGTCAAATTTTGAATCAGAGTGACTTATAAGTCTGAAAGGGCTGGATGAAAATGCTTCTTTTTGTGTATTCCTATTGTAAAATGTCACAAGTCACTATAATAAACTACTACTACTATGTTTAGAAATACAAATATTATTAGGGAAAAAAATTGCATAAAATATAACTTATAAAATAACTCAAAAACATACAATTTAGTGTATCAAACACCAAACAAAAAAAGACAATTTCAAGGTAATGTATTTGTTGAAGCACTATCGGTACATTAAATATGACTCAAATTTCTTTTCAAATGTTATCAAGTTACAATCCACAGTAAAGGTGTGTCTTTACTTGAATAATATAATCAAAACGAGTGGTGTGATATGTTTCAAACAAATAGTGAGTCAATAGGCCATTGCAGAGTGCAAACAGGAACTTAAGAATACAGCGCCCTCGCTCAAATTGGGGGTATCATCACCTCATAGTACCATTTCTTAAGAGCTTTGGCCCTTGTTATTCTGGAGAAGTGTAAATCAAGGATTTTTTTTTGCATTGTTCAGAGATCGAGGAAAGCAGCACTGCTCTATGATTAACTGAGTAACCTATACCATGTATACCTCCAAGGTACACACAGACAGGAAGTAGAGTGCCACCATGTGACAATTTTGGAAAGGTTTATTGTGTGAAACTATACATACTTTAGACAAAGAATAGCAACAACTATTCTGCCAACACAACTGGCTGCTGGAACTTTTTCACTTTTCAGATCACCATTTCTGATCAGTTCAACAGCTTCCTTTAGAAACCAAGTTTCTTCTCGTAGTATATGTCTTGCTATTTTTTCAACATTGAGAACATTGGTCAGGGTATCTAGACACTTCTGTCTAACCATTGGTAACACTGGATTCTGCAAAACAAAATTCAATAGAAATCATATTTTGGAGAGTGTAACATTATCAAAAAAGTAAAGATTTCATGCCAGGTTGTTTTGTCATTAAAGCTGTTGTTGTTTATTAACGTGTCCTACATTAAGTTATATTATTTATAAAATTATAAGTACAGTTGAGTTCTCAGTAGAGTATACAAAGGAAGACCCACATCCAACAATCTGGTTTATAAGACATAAGGCATACAAAATTAAATAAACAAATAAATATTTGTCATACATCTCAGCGGTGGATGGTGTGTTACCTACGATAGGAAGTATGTTGTGATAATCTTACCCTGTACATGCTGAATATGACGGGCAGAGCTCCAGATTCAATAACATTCCATGCTACAGAATAGAGTGCTTCCCTCATACTGCTACTTTCCATACCTACACACAAATACAAAGATAATGGTATTATAAACATAATAGCATAAAGCGCAGTTAGATGATCCCTTGGTGTTGGGTCAATCTGTAATATCAATGTCAAAGTAAGCAATCATGTGTGTGCATGTGTAGGGGGGGTATGTGGGTGTGTGTGTGTGTGTATGCATGTATCAGTGTATGTATGTATGTATCAGTGTATGTATGTATGTATATATGTATGTATGTATCATACATACATACATATATACATACATACATACACTGATACATACATACATACACTGATACATGCATACATGCATACATGCATACATACTATGTATGTATGTATGTATGTATGTATGTATGTATGTACGTACGTACGTACGTACGTACGTTCGTACGTACGTATGTATGTATGTATGTATGTATGTACGTACGTACGTACATACGTACGTATGTGTGTGTATGTATATATGTATGTATGTATGTACGTACGTACGTACGTACGTACGTACGTGTGTATGTATGTATGTATGTATGTATGTATGTATGTATGTATGTACGTACGTACATACGTACGTACGTATGTATGTATGTGTATGTATATATGTATGTATGTACGTACATACGTACGTATGTACGTACGTATGTACAACGTACGCCTAGTATGTTCATAACATGTATTATGTAGAGTGTGGTTTCGTCTAAAAGTCATAAGTCACGTGATACAAATTTTGACATGAAAGAGAGTAAGCTTGTATCGCACAACAATAATAAGAAAGATGCAAGTATATCATAAACTCCATGGAAGTATTATTAAACTTTTAAGAAGCTAGAATAAATAATTCATAGATGACATAAAAGATACGGCAGAATGTCAGTTACCTAGTTTCCTGAAGCCTGCCGTTCTTATATCTCTGTGTACATGGTGTAACTGGATATCTCTAAATGTGACTTGGTTGATATCATTATTGTACAAAGCAAACATGACTTGACTCAGGTTAAATAGAGCTTCAAGCTGCATAAGAGCTGCAAATATACGAATAAATGATACACAATATGCAATATTCAAGTTACCAATTTTGCTGTAATTTTCCAAAAAAAAAGGTCACAATTTTGAAGTCTTGCAAGAAATAATGAATGCGGAAAATGACATCATCTTAAATAGACAAAATAAAACTGTTCTTCCAATCTGTAATGGCTGTTCATCTGATGAGAAGATACCAATAATACAGAGAACATATGGAAAACAATGGAAAACATAACTACCTGAACTAGACACTCATATACGAAAAAAATATATATAAAATATCAAATAAAAAATCTACCTGTTCTAAAATTGAGCGTAATTGGAACCACACATTTTTTTAGGCCCTAACTTATCAAGGGATATTAATTTTACCTCGAGTGGAGAGACAATAACCACCATTGTCACTGTTAACATCTCTGGGCATTTCTGAGGTTTTCCATACTGCTGATTTTCCTGTTGCATCCTAGTAGAAGATAAAATTAATTAGAATCATGGATCAGCTTGTCTGCTGCACCCCATCTATGGACAACATTGCTGTTAGCAAATTAATGCAACAAAAAGTAACACAGTCACCTTCAAATTAACTTAAAGAACTCAATTCTGAGAGCATATATTCTAACTGTATAACACCTCTAAACTCTACATCGTACGTAGTGGAAAATGACATTTTATACTGATTTAAATATCCTTAGACCCCTTGGTCATGGTAAAAGAAGTATTTATTATTATTTTCATATCATTTATTCAAAGAATCTTACCTTTGCCAGTAGTACCTCTATTAGAAGATCTGTGTTGAAATGATCCAGATGTGGAAATGCACACCAACCACATGTTGTGTATATGATTTGATCATGTACATCTACATACTGTACTGCAGTAGACATGGTATTGTGACTTGATGAAACTTGAAAATTTAATATAATTTCAGATGGAAGAAAGCATTAGAGAGACCACTTCTACAAGAAATAAGACAATATGACTATTTATGGTTTTTTAGATGTGAAAACCATTTTGAACCAAACTCAGTGTTGCATTAGATATTATTATACATCATACATGTAGTAAGATACACACACACACACACACACACACACACACACACACACACACACACGCGCACGCACGTACACACACACACACACGCACGCACGATAATCTAAAAATAACAGTTGAGAATGAGATAACTGCCTACAATTTTTAATATGACTAGACAGTATGGTAAGACACACAAACCTTTCCAAACAAATGAAAATAATGGATAAAACAGAAAATATTGTGGATTTTTTTGTTCTTGAAATGTTGTTTTCTTTTGTGACACATGTGGGACAACACTTCTAATATTAAATATATATATTGTACATATTACAATATTTATTTAAAATCTTATGTGGCAAAGTGATATTATATAACTCAATACATTTTATTTTACAATTTCAATATAAATATAGATATGTATCATTGTATGTGCATGTTTCTCGGACATTTCATTTTCATTTCCGTTCTTTCATAGATACTAACGGGGCTTGTAATTAACTTTAGTGTCAGTAGTGTACATCCAAGTTAAGTACCTTTAAAAAAGTCTTTCACTTTGTGGGTCAGCCAAATAATTCCAAAATTTGTACCAGTTTTTTTATTTGTATATCTGCGCTGTCGATCTTGTTGTTATGCTGAAATAAACTACAACTTAGTGACTAACTAAAACAATTATCAATAATAGTCCCATCGTTAAACATATACTTGAAATAATGCACTTTGTCAACGATCCACGAACACGGCTAGGAGAAAATTTGTGTTCTTACCTATCATCGCCGCCTTGTACCACCTTTTTCTTGTGAGTACAGAGTAGACTCTCGCAAGTATAAGTTTGGTCAAAATCCCGAGGTCAAACCAGATAAATCTTCGGTAAATTCACAAAATGTTTACGATTTTCGACTAAGAAATTTATGTCTTTTTGCTTACTGATATCAATTTATGGTGAAATTACACGAAAACACCGGAACTTATGAGCTGTTAAAGAGCTCTACGAGCGAAGTTTCTGACGACCAGACGACACTTTTTGGTTTGTGAAGTTTGAACTAGCCGCCCTCTATGTTGAGATGGTGAGCGGTTATTTCCATCCACGTATTCGTCGATGAGTATTTGAGAGTTATCATTATTCATTCAATCCTAAAAAATCTTTTATGTAGTATTTAGTTGGCTTGAATATAAAATAATCATTTTTGTGGATATGGTCACTCAGAACTGCGTGTTTCGTGTCTGTTGGGCGAGATTGCTTGGTGCCATCACTGTTTAGTGCGCCCTCACGTGTTAGCAAGCTACTTTGTGAAAACGTTAAAACGCGGGCCTAGCCAATTCCAGAATTGTGTATGATCACATGAACATAAAATATAAAAGTTACAATATCAGACCTAAGTAGCCGCACTTACAAAAAATTAAATGACGTTTCACACATTGTTCAAGTGTGTCCAGTAAACATTCCACTTCCTTTTGTTCTTTAACATAGCATGATGAAAGTTCAATAACCGTGTCAAATATCGTTATTCCCCCCCCCCCCCCCCCCCATCCTTGATTCCCATTTCGTGGTGTATGGTGGCAAGTCTGGTAACTCCATGGGTAACCCTACCCGATGCCTGATGATCGCAAAAGCGTGCATTAAGCTCTGTTCTCTCCAGAGAATAATATATATAATGTGCATATTTATACTCGCGAATTGTTAAAAAAAACTGTGATATTCGTCTTGGTGGAGCCTTATCTTAGTTGATAATCATTCTAAGTCTGTCTGTCTGTCTGTCTGTCTGTCTGTCTGTCTGTCTGTCTGTCTGTCTGTCTGTCTGTCTGTCTGTCTGTCTGTCTTTGTCAGTCAGTCAGTCAGTCAGTCAGTCAGTCAGTCAGTCAGTCAGTCAGTCTGTCTGTCTTTGTCAATCAGTCTGGCTGGCTGTCTTTGTCTGTCTGTCTGGCTGGCTGTCTGTCTGTATGTCTGTCTGTCCGTCTGTCTGTCTGTCCTCTCTCTCTCTCTCTCTTTCTCTCTCTCTCTCTCTCTCTCTCTCTCTCTCTCTCTCTCTCTCTCTCTCTCTCTCTCTCTCTCTCTCTCTCTCTCTCTCTCTCTCTCTCTCTCTCTCTCTCTCTCTCTGAGAAGCATGGGATTCTGTTGAAAAAATATGCTAAATTGTAGAAAGTTATCAATATTTATTTATTACCAATTATACATACTATACGCAAGAAACGGTCGGAATGAGTTTAAGATATTAACAACAACAAACGTCTACATATAATGACAATAAGCTATCTATAACATATAGAAAACATTACATGGAATGCGCATTGAATCTTCATGCTTTTAAATCAAAAGTATCATAAAAATGAACATATGAATCGCTGGAAAATTTTAAATCAAATAGAGAACATTGGTACTGAACGGAAAATCTTTCCTCCGTGTGGGGGCGCTAATCATCGTTTCCCTCACCTTTGAAATATTTAAAGCGGAGCCGTGGAAAAAGCGCTCCCAAAGGCAACTCTCACTACAGCGAATGTTGGTGGAAATGTTTGCATTGACATATCTAATAAAAAAAGAAACATATCGGCAAAGTCCTCTTCAAATATGTATTCTTTAAAAACATGAGTAAATATAAAAGTGAAATTTTGAGTGAACAAAACCTCATAATCATAAACTCAACATCAAAACTGATAATATATGTTATACAAAATGGCGGCAGACAGCTGTATACTCTAGTTCTAATTATAAATATGTATTTGATTCACAAAATTAATATTATCAAAATGACATACTCTCCAGAACCCAAAGTTCACGATCATATACCTTTATTTCCCGGAGTGGTGTTCCCCTTTAATACTATAATTTGATATCACTAGTAGATTCTAGAATATATTACTGCGAGGGTCGATGATAATCGGTCAGTGGTGTGGAGGGCGTGCGAATGATATACTCTATTTGCCGGCACAAACGTCCATGTTTGGGTGTTAATAACTGCATTACGTTTATGGTATAATTCTAAATTCAACAGGAGTCGTTAAACAGACAATGTTAGTTGATGGAAAGACAAAGATGTGCTCTTTTCATATATGCCAATTCCGGGTACAATACATAGTTGAATAACATAGTAAAAAAAATATCATAGAATAAGTAACACCAGATTCAATTTAAAAAATAATTACAAAGTAACAATCAGTCGGATTTTAACATGGTTATAAAATATGAATCTACATTTGTTTTAAAAGACGTTGCGCCTCGATTTGGTTTTAATACAAGTTTGGTGTGAGGCCAATTAAAAATTGATGGAGTAAATAGTGTTGTGTTTTGGGAAAACAGTAACTTTGTAGAGTTGAATTTATAAGTGTAATCATTCTAGGAAACAAGCTGGTTGACGTAATATCCGTTAAAGGGGAACAACACTCCAGAAAAAAAAGTCATTTTCATGAAAAACTTTGGGTTCTGGAGTCTTGTCATTGTTTTACGTCACCTGTACATTATAATGGATTTCAGAGAAACACCAAGTTGTAGTTGTCGCCCCATTTGGGGATTGCGCATGCGCGTAATGTAGGTGACGTACAGCAGCAAATATGGGTAATTACGTGCGAGGGTCGACGGTAATCGGTCAGTGGTGTGGAGGGCGTGTGAATGCCAGCACAGAGGTCCATGTTTGGGTTTTAATAACTGCATTACGTGTCGAAGGAACTTTCCGTGACATCGAATGTTTATTGATATTATGGGGACAATTTCCATCAACTTGGACAACCAAAATATAACTGTCTGACTTTGACGAGTACTACTTTTTTGCGTGTAGTGCCGACCATGGGCTACTTATACAACGGTGACGAATATCCCGGATGTTGCTATCAAAAATTTACAAAATGGTATATGAATATCATATTTCAAGGTTAATTCTGATGGAAGAGGCAATACAAAAACTGTCAGTCAGTTTCTCTGTAATAGATGTGTTCGTTACTTATCGAAGGATCAATGTTGTGTCGTGTATACACGTGTGTGTGTATGTGTGTGTGTGCCTGTGTATGTATGTGTCACAATGTGTGTACGAGTACGTACGTATGTATGTACGTACGTACGTACGTACATACGTACGTACGTGTGTGTGTGTGTGTGTGTGTGTGTGTGTGTGTGTGTGTGTGTGTGTGTGTGTGTGTGTGTGTGTGTGTGTGTGTTGAAGTGGGTACCGGGTGGGTATTGCTACTCTCCAAAAACAGGACGCCACCCCTCATGGACAAATTTGTTCAATTTCATCGCCTGAAATGCATTCATCGCAAGGTCTTCTGTGAACATAGCCGTGTTCATGTTACATAACATCGCGCCATCAATTTGTTCCTTTCGGAATTGGTCAGCGTAATTCCCGAACCCTAATGCTTCCAGACACTTACACACACCATTAATCGACAGCGTCTTTAAATCCGATTCCTCAGGGAAAACAAATGCTGTTTTTTCTTCCTTCGGAGTTTGAACTGTTTCCCGTGGTTTCACTTGTTTCACTGGTTTTACCGGTCTTAATGCTTTCTTTGGGACTTGCTGCTGGTTTGGCCTTCTTGGTGGCACCGTCGGAGGAGGTTTGATGTCCTCCTGTTCGGAAACACGATTAATACCATACAGAGTTTCTCTACCTCTGATCAGACGAAGTGCTGCCTCTTTATCTGGGGTGATTGGTGGTTCCTTGTGAGCGGGTGCTAAGTAGTTGTATGGTTTCGAGATTCCTTTGGGTACGGGTGATCGCTCAATAAACTTCCTATAGTCGTCATAACCTGTGATTTTGGTATTTTGAACACTTCCACCGGGTGTTTTGTCACCAGTGTGGATAAACGTAGGTTTTATCGAATCATACTCGTTCTCATCTTCTGGTACTTGGCCTGCTTTCAATAAATATGCATCTAAACAAATATGTACAAAAATAAAATGAAACATGATATCAGTAACTGTATAATTAATCAACACATAATCTAATCACAAAGCTGTTAACAAGCAAATATATTGATTGCTCATATCTGACAATAAAATACATCCAATTTGATATAATTGAATATTATTCCCCAATATTCTTCTTCGTTTAGCCAAGGAAAATACAAGTGACCTAAGGGGTCTTTGTCACTATGAGTCGATAGACAAATAGTCACAACCCATTTACGTAGGTCACGAGTATTTTCTGGCTGAATGAATAAAAATACTGGGGAATGATATAATTATACCATCACAAGTAATATTATTTAAAAAATCGGGGAAAGCAATGGCAATTTTGAGCGTTTTGACTCATATTTTGAATACAGCAGCACCAAATGACGTAATGGGCATTGTCGTGACGTAGATGCACTTCGTCGTGACGTTCTACGCACATTGTCATGACTTAGAATGACCAGAGTATTATTCTATATTTGTTGTTGAATCTGGTCCGCGCATGGCATAATATGAAACAAACAATGATATCAATCTATATTACCGTTGTTTTTGCTGATGAAGTCATCAAAGTCAAACGATTCCCTGGCCACCCTGCTTAGTTTATTGACAAATCTTGCCCATTCTCTGTTCTTTCCATCCACTATGATTGAACCAACTTCACAGTCAACCTCAGTCGGCATTGGTAATACAGCAATTGCATTGTAACTGTTCAAGTCACGCCCTTAAATGGTGGAAAAGATGAAAGTGTCTATAAGATGTATCGACTTTGAAAATGAAACCCTCGGAAATAAACTCCTTAACCTGTGTGCCTTTAATTTGTCCTCGAAATATCCAACCTATTCTCATTATTATCATCATCATCAGCATCATCATTATCATCATCATCATCATCATCATCATCATCATCATCATCATCATCATTATGTCAATATTATTATTATTTATTTATTACCCATTTGTTACAACATTGAAAAAGAAGAAATATTTTACATTCTTAGGTAAAAGGGTAAAGGGAGAAAGGAAAATAATAAAGCTAGTCCAGTCCAACTCCTAGAACACAGGCAGTGCAACATTTGTACAATTGAAATACCCATTTAAAATCAATAAAATAATCTGTGATCACGGTTTTAAAATAGAGGTCAAAATTTATTCATTTTAGAATCAAATATGGCCGTACAATCCAATATGGCCGTACAATCCAATATGGCCGTACAATCCAATATGGCTGTAGAATCCAATATGGCTGCTGAATGTTGTGTTAATTCTATGGGAAAATTGTTGATGAAGACGATGGACATGGACCACAAATTTAATTTATTATTTCAATTGGAGCAGACACAAGGTTCCATATGGCAAAGTTTGAAGAGATTTTAAGAACTTTACTTTCACTGAATGTTTTGTCAAATAATGCCCCAATCTGTTACATTGTAAAACTGTTCCATTTATATGACAAATACAGCTACCATTCAGACAAAAACATTCATGTGCACAAGTAGTCTAATGTATCATGTTCTGCATATTCATATTCATATTCATCAAAGATTGGAAAGAAATTCATTTGTTTAAAACTTAGTATACAAAATATTTTTTATGAGGAAATAGCATTGTTTTCCTTATGACTCTTGTGCCAAGTTTGCTTGAATTTGGTTATCATGCATGCCAGCAATAAGGTGGGGGATATAAAGACCAGCAGACAGATGGACAGATCCCATTAGGACCTTCATCTTTTGGAACTGGTAAAACCAAAAAGCTCAGCTAATCTAAAAATTTAGTAATAACAAAAATCACCAATCAATTAAAATAGATAACCATCGGTCCCCGAAAATGTCAGTTACTACAAAGATGTATGAAAAATGCAAATGTTGTGTAAAATGGGGTAAATATATTTTGTAAATTTTGCACGATCCTTGTGTATTGTTTACCTAGCTGCTTCATATGTTAATTTATAACACTAACCATTCAAACAATGTCCAATCAAGAAATGTGTAGTATGAGTCTTCGTAAATGTGACATCACCAAAGTCTCGTACATCATGATATTCAAAGAGTTGTTTAATGGGAATGTAATTTCTGTTTTTTTTGGCAAGGCGGACTTTTACTGGATATTCATAGCGTTCAAGTAGTTCCGGTATGGTGAATGGACCAGCAGAACCTGTCAAGATATTATGAACACATCATTAAAGTAAAATGTTCAAATGGTATCGTCAATTGTGAAACTGGGTTTGTAATACAGGAAATTGATTGGCCGCGATTAGTAATGGATTAATCTCGCACGGAAGAAAAATTAAATACTATAACATTGGCGATGACTTTAGATATAGAAAGGTTGATGTGTGCTTACCTACTCGGTCTATTCGTTCATCTCCGAAAACTTCAAATTTGTAGTTAAAGTCCTTAGCTATGGTGATGTGTTGACCATACTTGTCTTCAGCCACTACACGACTTTGTGTTATGTATTCGTGAAACAACACAATCTAAAAACGAGGATAAAAGGAGAGAATACGGTGTTAATTACAAACGGTGTCTGGTCGTTTCGCCCCATAACCATGTATGTATGTATGTATGTATGTATGTATGTATGTATGTATGTATGTATGTATGTATGTATGTATGTATGTATGTATGTATGTATGTATGTATGTATGTAGGTAGGTAGGTAGGTATGTTTGTATGTATGTATGTATGTATGCATGCATGCATGTATGTATGTATGTATGTATGTATGTAGGTAGGTAGGTAGGTAGGTAGGTAGGTAGGTAGGTAGGTAGGTAGGTAGGTAGGTGTGTGTGTGTGTGTGCGTGCGTGCGTGCGTGCGTGCGTATGCATGCATGCATGCATGTATGTATGTATGTATGTATGTATGTATGTATGTATGTATGTATGTATGTATGTACACATACATTCTCCTTCTACAAAGACACACACATATAAGGACAACTATATTGTCCTATCTCTATTTATGATTTTATATCTATATTTAGAGTTTGCTATCATACCATAACAGAAACATTTACATTAGACGGAAGCAAAATACTTGCCCCGGTTTACATTGTAAAGTGTTCTCTTGCAAGTGAGTGTATTGAATTTCATCGTCGCAAACCACGGCCTCTTTTACGGCACCGTCCAGTACGTGCCCTACCAGAGGCACGTATTGTTATTTCCTAGTGAGGCGGAAGAAATACTGCAACAACTCTGGTTTGCAAAAATGATTGAATTCGTACCCACGACGATTTTATGAAACTTACTAACTCTAACTGTAGTCTCAGCGTAGCCAGTCCCTTTAAATACTACAAACACCATAAAGAGACCCTCCTGTCTTTCTTGGTACAGTTTTGCTAGAATAAATTCATGACACTGAAACCGGAGGTACCTCAGACCATATTTTACGGCGCTAGTGGTACTCAATGCCATACGTGGTTAGTCTCGGTTACCCTCTTAGACCACTAGAGGAAAATGTTACCCAGACTCTCCCCGCTCGGGGCTCTTGTACGAGACCGAAGGCTTCCTACACTAATCAATGATTTAAAGCATGTGTAATCTTGTCAAAAATCCACGATAACAGATTGTAACGAGGATGTATACACTAACGTGTGATAAAGCATTATGAAAGGCTGTTATAGAGTCTTTAATTACGTGTAAGTGACTGTCCTCTTTACGACAGTTCGCACCTCATTCATGCGCACACCTTCCCTCGCAGTGTCAATGGAAAATTTTACTCCTAAGACTGGTTTGCGAGAATGGATATAAAAAGTTTAAAGCCAAGTCGTCTAAACACAATGAACTCATACAAACAGACAGACAGACGTACATACAGACAGACAGACAGACAGACAGACAGACAGACAGACAGACAGACAGACAGACAGACAGACAGACAGACATACATACATACATACATACATACATACATACATACATACATACATACATACAGACAGACAGATTGACAGACATAGATAGATAGATAGATAGATAGATAGATAGATAGATAGATAGATAGATAGATAGACAGATAGATAGATAGATAGATAGATAGACATACAGACAGATAGACAGGCAGATAGATAGATAGATAGATAGATAGATAGATAGATAGATAGACCGATAAATAAATAAATAAATAAATAAATAAATAAATAAATAAATAAATAAATAAATAAATACAAAACAACAAACAAACAATTATATCCGTTAGTTAGACTGTCCACGCCGCTGATCTGTAACTACGATTGCCCTAATTGTATACGAGAGCTAGTGTAATCGGCGATCCAGCGCCGTAGACAGAGCGCCAACAACGACGAAGCGTTCAGTACACCTGAATACTTTTGAAAGCATTTGACTTTTTTGAGAACTTTGTTTACTTTCTATAGAACCACCCTCGATAAATACAGCCACTGACGTTTGGTGACATCATTACATTGTTATTAGCTTGCACTCAGAAAGTGCCGCCATCTTTGTAACCAGTAAACAAAGTATACGGTATACCCATAAAAAATAATTCTTGCTTCACACAAAGGGGCGACGACAGGTGTCAACACCTGGTGGCACCCATTAAATATGAACATACGTGTCGATTTATTTCGTTATTCGAATCGAAAAACAAGTTCTGTTAGAATATGAAGTCTGGATTAGTACTAAGCACATACATTCTGAGTTTAAAATGTACAATTACCACGACACATCCAGAAATGTATCCCGTCGTTCAATGAATTTAGGGCAGACATATATAAGGTCATTGTCAGTCACGCGTGCCAATTGTCCTACTGTACTTTCATGGACAGAAACTTCGACCTCGTAGTGGCAAGTACTATGCATGTCACATTAAACAATAGCAGCCAGTTCACCCGAAACAGAACATTGTCTGGCAACAATATTCTAGTATTAGTACTGTCACATGATACCCTATATCTGAGGATCATGAGAAGGCTGTCTGAATGTGGAATTGGGTCCTTGTGCTGTGCTTTGCTGTGCTTTGCTGTGCTGTGTTGTGTTGTGTTGTGTTGTGTTGTGTTGTGTTGTGTTGTGTTGTGTTGTGGTGATATGTATCATTATAGTCGTTATAAGTTCAGAAAGGGTTTAATGCAGGTACTATATTAACGCATTTTTGACAAGTTTATCGAAGTTGAGCCATGGTGGTTGTGTGTACCTGGATGGTTGGGGGTGGTTGTAAAGTGATCTGAGTTTCTCTGTCCACATTGGATGTGGAGAGAGGAATTAATTAAACGTTGTAAGCTGCTTTTTAACTTGATTTTATGTGTCATTGTGGTTTGAATAAACAGTGTCACAGTAGTCTAGGAGTGAGAAAACTGTAGCTGTGATACTATTCTTGTGGACTCTATCAGGGATACGGCGTCTGGCTCGGGTCAATGTATTAGACGATAATCAGCAGTTGCCATAGCCGACATAGTGATATGTCAAATGGTTCACATATCTGGCCACACTGAATCCTAACTACCTATGAATCATTTATATTGCGCAGTTTCTACACAAAAGAGGTAATTACATAAAACGTGCCTTGGGGACACCTTCATACTCGCTGTAAGATGCTGTATCTCTAAAAACTACACCAAAACGACCCACGTCAATGTTAACGTTGTTGGTCGTACTAACCAAAATCATTTCGACAACACATGTGTCAATCGTCGATTGGACACACTCTTTTGATGCCGTTGCCAAATCAATGCAACAGGTAATATTATATACCAGGGCAAGAATTGGAGTGTTCACAGGGGAAGTTGTTTTCAGCGATTACAATTCAGGTAGAGAAAGAACCTAAGATTTTGCCTATAGTAATAGATACTTGTTCCCCAAATACTTGTCAGGTTATTTACAGCCCGTTGCTACCATTGCTACTACTCTGTTTGATACTACGTCACAGAAACCAATAACAAACAGCACATTCTACAATTTAGGATAACAAGATTAATTTGATTGTCATTTCTAGGGCATCCAGACTACCAAGGTGTGATTATACGCGTACACATTCGTTAATTCTAGTACATGTATTAAAAATAAAAATCAACCGACCGACTGACCTATCCTATTTAAGATGCGAGATATAAAAATAAGTATATGCAATTGTTCTGATGACGTCCCTGCAAACACTACCGCTAACATTAGCATGCACAATGTGTCAGGCTTGCTTTAGTACTGAACTTTGATCTTCAATTGCCTTCTGTTGGCTAGTGATCCGCGTTCACGGCGATTACATGATTGGGTATCAGTTTAAAATATTGATACCTCATAAATAGAAATAACTTGTTTTATCAATTTACGCATTATTGACTTAATACCAACTGTATTATATCAATCAACATAAGAGAACCCATGGATGTTGACTTCCCCTGTCACCTCGGTCTTTTCTTTTGTGTTTGAATTAATTAGTGCTTTATTTTTTCAAAGTGCCCTCCATCCTAGTACGATTCTACCCTTACTGAGACGAACAATATCACATAATTTCTGTCCTATCAATTTTTTTGGAACGCACTCACCGTGTATGTTCAATGAGTTCACGCTATTCATACTATTGATACGTCAACTTATTCTTATACGGATCGCGTCATTACCCCCCCCCCCTTTTTTTCCGCGCTCCTCCCCCGTTTTAACATTTAAAGAAGTACGTAACTTACATCGTCTCCTTGTAAAGTATCGGGTGAGGATTCATCTTCGCCGCACCAGCCTTGCGTCACGCGTATAATTTGAGGCAGTTCGTAGTCCTCGACGAGTCGCTCAAGTGTCACAGAAGCCTTCGCCCATTGTACTGCGTTGGCAGATAAACATTCCTCGTCTACGGGTAGCCAACTTTTTCGCTTCTCTTGGTACGTGTTCATGACTTCAACCCAGCAAGATTTTTTGTTTGAAGTGAAGATTACATGCGAACGTGATCAAATTCAAGGGGGACGACGTACGACAGAGATAACTAAGTGTTGGAAATGTAAGAATGGAACGCGGAAAGAAGTCTGAAAAAAATAAGGAAGCAAAAATTAACCGCGATGAACTCTCGTCCCCAGGTTAAAGTTCATCGTATGTATGTGGGATGATATACAATGCATAGGACAATAGTAGGGAACTAAAATATGACACGATTAGACCTGCTGTGATACTTCACCGGTTTTAGGAGTTAAGATCGCGGTCATATTAATTAGGGACGAAGCCTTTTTTTGAGAAGGGGGTCAAGCTGCTTGTGAAACACTGTGACTACTTATGAAGAACAGACACAATTTAAGGTGATAAACTACGGTTTCTGTATGTATGTATGTATGTATGTATGTATGTATGTATGTATGTATGTATGTATGTATGTATGTATGTATGTATGTCTGGCTGGCTGGCTGGCTGGTTGGCTGAATTATGTTTCAATCAATCAATCAATCAATCAATCAATCAATCAATCAATCAATCAATCAATCAATCAATCAATCCACCCACCCATCCATCCATCCATCCATCAACCAACCAACCAACCAACCAACCAACCAACCAACCAACCAAATCAGTCAGTCATCAGTCAGTCAGTCAGTCAGTCAGTCAGTCAGTCAGTTAACTTCAATCAGCCTTTCTGTGTGTTCCTACATATTATAAGTCTAAAAACAATGTACATTTTCCGTTCACACCTGACATAATTTTAATTACGTCTTACTTGCTTTGGACACACATCAAAGTCTTAAGTTATGACGGGTGCAAACCCACAGAATCTTAAACTTTCTTTTCCTGTGTTGAAATAATTTCATATATTTGAATCGCTTGCACACTCTCTAAGCTAGACCCCCCTTTGCAATTGTAATTGACGTCTGAAAATATCGACCATGCCACTCATGTTTGGCGATGACGTCACAAGTCCATATAGCATAAGACATCTTACTTCGATTTGAAAATGTGTTTATACCGGATAGGTTGTCAAGTTTTGTGACGTCATTGAATATGATATTGTATAATCGAAAGTGAAGAATTAAACCAGTTGAAAGTGAGTCATGATGAGTTCAAACCAGTCATGTACTGGGAATGCAATTCTTAAAAAATTATTAATCATACAAGAACTAGTATGAACAGATTGAAATTAGAAAACAAAACTATACATGTAGAAATGTTTTTATGTAAATAGGTACGAGGAAGGAAGTTAAGTATATATACTGACTCATTACTCATTTACTCATTTATTGATTTCACCAGGAAATAAAAAACAACATACATATATTAACAAATAAATTAACATAATATATAAATTAAATTAAGTCAAAGAATATTCACTGAAATACATCAGTATTTCCATGGACCTGGTGGGGGGGGGGGGGGTCGTAGAAATAGTTCTACACAACTAGTATAGCCCATAACCCTTACAGAAAGAGTTAAGTCGAAAATACTGGGTGAAACTCGGGTAGTGGAAACATACAAAAGTAAAATGTGATAAGAATAATTGTCAATTACTCGAAACTAAGTGTGAAAACAAACGATAAGACAGATATATCTAGCACAGATATCTTATGTAGGTTGTCTGAGGTCCCTGTGTTTATGCCGCCGTGGTTGATGTATTAAGGACGACAGCTTTGAATTCACCCCACTGCTTGCCCAACATTAATAGATAAAATCAGAATTGTAAAACGAGTTATACAGCGCCCTCTTCCTCAGAAAGATTAACCCGAAATGTTGTCGACATTGTAGCTATAAACTAAATTTTGTAATTATAATATGCCCAATTCCGTTTTTGAAATTTGTTGTAGTCAATTATTAGGTTCCAATGGTTCTGAAATGTTTCATATAACATCATGAACATAATATCAGCAAATCGATCAAGCTGTATTCTTACTGCCATATGATTATTAAGGAGTGTATGTACTACCAGGGAGTTGAGGAAGTATAGAGAGCCGTTATACCGTCAGGTCCGTGCCAGTGGTAATGATTGAAAAAGTGTGGGAAAACGCTAAAAACTGACATTATTACATAGATTGATTGATTGATTGATTGATTATATTTTTTATTTATTCCGCTGGTTGTTTTCACTGCCATTTGTTAGTTTATCAATATACAGATTGACCTGTTTTTGGTGATCGTTTATTATTAGTTTGACTGATCAATGTCCCAATGAATCGATAAATCTGCTTAAGAGACGTACATGTAACTCCGCACATGACAACATATTGACTACATGGTTGTCAGCATCGATATGACTGATATGTTCTGTTATCACCACTATAAAATGGTGACAAGTTCAAGTCTGTAGTGTGGGAAAACAAAACAAGAAATAACAGATGTGTGAATATTTTAAAAATACGTACTGATTTTGGCTTACCTCCAATTTTCATCTACATCTGTTTGATACATGTATTTTAACTTCCAGCATTTCGTCGTATGCTTCTGCTATGTAGCCTATAAGATACGATATTCATATGCCACGCTATCAGCTAAGAACACTCACGGATAGGGTGACGTATGCCCTATCTATGAGGCTGAGTTGTTTGTTATCCGGTTGCTCAAGGTTTTTCTGTGTTATTTTGGTCCGGTTGAGTTCGTCCATTCTGTGGTGGTGTGCAAAGTGTGGATCAGGTTCTGCCTCTGCAGATAATCCAATCGAATCGTTAGTTATAAGGCATTCTCGTTCATTAGAGCCCAGGCTGTGCTACTACATTACAGGCTTTCGTTGGCATTGTATTCTAGTATAATATTCTACACTGTAAAACTTCAAGAGTTTGGGGGCTATTTCTCAGATATGCGTTACAGTATCCTATATACATCATAACATGATCTCATTCATTACATGAAAATTAGGTACAAAACATCGATTTTTTATGGTTTCGTAGCCTCCCCTTCACACACAGACACGCACATACATACATACATACATACATACATACATACATACATACATACATAGACAGACAGACAGATACAACCACATATACATACACACAAAAATATCTATCTTTCTCCGCATGCCTAAAGCATTACTGAACCTCACGTCAGTTGTGTTGAAAAATGTAATACATATTGTTTGAAACGGGTTTGTAATGTTTTGGCAGTTCCTTGATCTTTATAAATTGTAATATTCGATTGTAGTTTTGAACTTGATAATCTAAAACTGTCACCCTCCCCCACGCTACAAAAAACCTATAAAAGAAAATGTGAGAATCGACGACAGCGTTCGTAGTCCGTCTGCAATTATATATACTCTTCTCCGCTCCCGGATCCCAATATCCGCCGAATGTCAAATACCAAATGATGTAGCGATAATTGTTTGAAATGCGTGGACTTGAGATGAAAATCTTGGCTGAGGCATGTAGTATACCGCTTTTCTTGACCCCAGTCATGCGATACCCATAGCCTATGACTTATATATTATCACGGCAGTGAATTTTTGAACTTATCTACTATACGTCCATTCCCTGGGGTGGTACCAGTGACCAGCTCTGGTAGGGGTGTGTGGCCCCCGGGGTGGTACCAGTGACCAGCTCTTGTAGGGATGTGTGGCCAGAGCTAGAAACCCCAGACCTCATTTTAGACCAATTTTGACCAAAAATCCATATACCACATTTTAGACCATTACAGGTTTTTGAAAAATGAAAGTTTAGACAAAATACATTTTCCTTAGGAGGCAACATTTTGGTAAAGGACAATGGGCCACATTTTAGACCGAAAATAATGGAAAGTGGACCCCGTTTTAGACTCTTCAGCTCGAAAATAACAGACCTCATTTTAGACCGAAGGGCTAGAAAACGCACCCCAAATATGGGGAGTAGCCCCCCGGGGTCTATTCTATACCATGGCCAATTGCAACAATCTGTAAAAGTACAATTAGTAACAGAAACAATTAAAGATGAAATACGAATACATAAGATACAAAATGTTCAAAATATTTTCAACCAATTTCGCCAACGTTACATTTTGAGATCTTTTTGTTGTCTAGCCGTCGAACATTGTGATAGTGAATCTTCAGTAATTACTGGGGGGGGGGGGGGTTGAGGGATTTACTAGGGGGGGGGGTAGATAAAGTTTTACAAATGGTTCATGGGATAGAGCCAAATTTTAGAAAATGAGGAATTATGGGAGGGTTACATATTTCGCTGACTCATTGCATTACCTCAGTTTCCATTACTTTGTGACTTACGCATCCTATTGCTGCCATCACTGCCATTATATTTGGGTCATTATAATGACAATATCAGAACACACACAATTTATCACTTCTGACACACATGCAGTGAATCAGTTGTTAGTTGGGGAGTGGGGAGAGTAGTGGGTCTCACAGCAATGACGATGGAACAATGTGGTAAGATATCGGGAAGAATGTGGTAGAATGGTGATTTTGATCTCGGTCCATAAATCATCAATGTGGCGGTAGCGGTGGGATAAATTTGTCACCAGTGATTCTGAGACCCTTTTCACATCTGACAGCATTTTAATCCATGACTTGAAATATTTGAACAGGGGAGGGTTATGTTTTGGACGATTCTAAGTACAAAACAGATATACTTGAAGCTCAGATGGATCAGAATATTGAGGTAACTACCTATAAACGTGTACTTCTGTATAAAAATGTTCCCTTTATACAGTCACGAAACTGGCAAGACTGTATATCTGCAGACCTGTTTAGTTTCATCTGTGAAAATGTTTCACCAGTTTGTAAAAAGTTCATCGGGATAATAGTCAAATTAGTGGGAATAATAACATTCCTGGTGATTGTGCTTTTAATAATCAAGGCCTTTGATCCCAGACTTATTGCAGCTACTGGCCTGACTGCTATATTCGGGACTTTACCAAAGGTTTTATACATCTTCTTTGCAAGTTCAGGCAAGGATAGTAAAGATCTTAGTCAGAAACAGTTGCAGCACGAAATTACTTGTATAAGAAGAGAATGGATATGTCTGGGTTTTACCTCGCTCTAGTGATTATGATTGGGGAGTTGAGTGTTGCACGTATGCCTTCTGAGAAAGTAACAATGCATTACTTGAGCCTGAATCTAGAGTTTTAGGGCAATTGACCGGGCATGACAGCATAAAGGTGCGGTGTCCCTTTATTAGCCTTTAAACGTAAGGAGGCTTCCACTGCGCATGACAGCACAACTGCATATAAAGTGTTGTTGTAATTCCTAGTAACACTAGGTTGCCACCGTCGCCATTGCTACACTTTCTCTTAGACTCTCAGTTTTCAGTTTTTAAGTTGACACATACATACTACACGCGATAACTTATGATATGGCGTCTATTATGTTGCCATTACTGTTGGTTGTCAGCATAGTATGTACATCTACCGACGGAGAGGATGGTAAGACTGGAAATTTACTTGTCAGTGTAGCCAGTCAATATAGTTTCATTTGTGATAACACTGTCATTCAACTGTACACGACTGTAAAGTTCACTGCATTGGTAGAAGAGTTCAACAATTACGTCAACAACGATGTTAAATACGTTATTAATTGTGTGTGTTCTGATATTGTCATTATAATGGCCCAAATATAATGGCAGTGATGAGATGTGACAGTGGTGGTAGCGATGGGATGCGTAAGTTACAAAGTAAAGGAAACTGAGATAATGCAATGAATCAGCGAAATATGTAACCCTCTCGTAATTCCTCATTTTCTAAAATATGGCTCTATTCCATGAACCAGTTTGTAAAACTTGATGTACCCCCCCCCCCCCCATTCTAGTAAATCCCTCATTCCCCCACCTGTAATTACTGAAGGTTCACTAACAAAATGTTCGACGGCTAGACAACAAAATGATTTCAAAATGTAACATTGGCGAAGTTGGTTACAACTGTTTTTGAAAATTTCGTATGTATGTATGTATGTATGTATGTATGTATGTATGTATGTATGTATGTATGTATGTATGTATGTATGTATGTGTGTGTGTGTGTGTATATGTGTGTGTGTGTATGTGTGTATGTATGTATGTATGTTTGTATGTATGTATGTATGTATGTATGTATGTATGTATGTATGTATGTATGTATGTATGTGTGTGTGTGTATGTGTGTGTGTATGTGTGTGTGTGTATGTGTGTATGTATGTATGTATGTATGTATGTATGTATGTATGTATGTATGTATGTATGTATGTATGTATGTATGTATGTACACATACATACTCCCTCTACAAAGACACACACATATAAGGACAACTATATTGTCCTATATCTATTTATGATTTTATATCTATATTTAGAGTTTGCTATCATACCATAACAGAAACATTTACATTAGACGGAAGCAAAATAACAACTCGTCGTACCCACGACGATTTTATGAATACATGCATGTATGTATGTATGTATGTATGTATGTATGTATGTATGTATGTATGCATGCATGCATTTTATGTATGTATGTATGTATGTATGTATGTATGTATGTATGTATGTATGTATGTATGTATGTATGTATGTATGTATGCGTGTGTGTGTGTGTGTGTGTGTATGTATGTATGTATGTATGTATGTATGTATGTATGTATGTATGTGCATGTTTCTACTCTCTACCACTATTTATTACCTTCAGGTAAATAGTCATGGATATGCATTCTGTAAAGTCCCATGAGGCAAACGTGAACCCCTATAAGAACAATGAAGATGAAATAAAGTTTCAGTTTGGTGTTCCTTGGTAATCACACGAAATTTAATATGATGTAAAATCATGAACTAGCTCTCAAGAACCAACGTTTAAGAAAATACAGTGTACCTTTATTTCCCGGAGTGGTGTTCTCCTTTAATCACACTGTGTTGACTCAGGTTTGCTGCGCAGATTTAGTGCGCATCACCGATATGTGCATTTTATAAACAGACTGCATTTGAAGGGCAACCTAGGTTTTTACAGACTGTGACACATTAAATTCTTAATCTCTCCACAGTAGCTGGATACTATGATCATAGTGACAAATAAATGGGGACAGGGCAGAAGGCAAAATTTGCTGATGAGAAAACAAAAAAAACTGTGCCAATGCATGTACACAAGTATAACCTTAGACAATATCCGTGTAAATATATTATGGTTTATTTTTCAAGAAGAACATAGACACAAAAAATATCAAAAGTAGTACCGTGTACTGAACCGCATTAGCACCCTGGGCGTTTTCATCGTAACCTTTTGTAAAGGTGCGATCGGACGCTGTTTGTCAATATTAATAAGAGCATGAACACCAAACCTACAAGAGCAATTACTATTCTCAGCCCACTAATATAAAGGTTCTGCAAATTTAAACATAATTTTTGTCTAACTGTAGGAGCTCCAATTGACAAAATCCTACACAGGACAGGAAACGTGTTGAATCCTACGCCATTGCCAGCACTGAGGCTGCTCACATGACCAGACTTGTCATAAAATTACTCATTCATTAATATTCTAGTATTCGTTGGCTTTATGCTAAAGATGATACAACATGGAGTTCGTACTAGTTTCCTGGCCACAATACCGAAGATGTACTGCAGTACGGTGGCCCACAGACGACAGAGGAACAATACATTTGTAGAATATGTATATAAGGACAAAAGCATTTCTTTCATACGACAATGCTTGTATTAAACATTTTGCTCTCAAAAAAATCAATTATGTATTCTACAAATACATTGTTCCTCTGTCGTCTGTGGGCCACCGTACCGAAGTGCTTTGATGTTACCAGGTGGCAAATTATCCAAATAGTATGTTTATATTGCATTGTTATTGGTACGTACAATAAACATTAACCTAGTTTAAGGAATTTGTTATTTTGTGCCACATAAAATTAATCCTGAAATTATTAAATTAAATTTTGAATTATTAGAATATTTGCCTACAGATGTAGCTAATAGCATGGAAGTATAGCATGGAAGTATAACCCACTTTCATGTTAATAGTAAAGACACATTCTTATTCAAATCATGTTTGACATGTACGTATACAGGAGGTGATTTGTAAACAAACTCGTAAAACACAAGTAATCATTTATAATTACAAGTAAACCGAGTAATCAAATTATCTATACTTGGTGATGTTTCACTATGTGGGGGAAATGACAGGAGCATGCGCGAACTCGACGTGGTGGTTATGTTCACTTCTGTTTACCCACTGCATTCACAAATCACTCCTGTACAAACAACAACAAAAACACATTTGACACATTTTATAGTTTTTGTTGTAATTACTGAGATTGGCGTTTGTTTTTTTACTTGGTTATTATCAGTAACAATAAAAACATAGCGAAGTTGTTTTTATCAATTATAAATCTAAATAAAAACCTACTTTTGACTAATTTAAGTATGTTTGATGAATAGGAACTTGCAAACCCGTCATGTTGAATGTTGCATCGTGGGAAATGTGATAATAAATACTAATCAAATGGTATTGTAAACAATAACGTTGCATTGTTTTTAACCACAAATAATCAATTCATAGTCACCCTGACCATTGTGGGAGGTTTATTTTATCGGTAGCTGAAGATTAGGTATTATGATAACCACAGATAATCCCATAATCCTTTGCGTCTGAGCATGCTCAGTCTGGATTGCAAGTTCCCTATTGAATATCTCCATCTACCATACTATATGTAATATTTTAGAGTCGAAACGAAACCAAATCCGTTCATAATAACCCTATTTTATCAATATGATATACTGTTTTATCTACATCGACAATAACCAAATACAACGACTGGGAACCACTAAAATTATGGAGTAATTTATTGTTTATGCTGTCCAGGGTCACAGCTGTCTTTAAATTATTTGTTACATAAACAGTACGCAGCGCCTTCCTGCCAAACTACTGTAATACTAAGTATTTATTTTTGAACCCTTTTTAACTAGGAGTGTATCAATTTTTATTTGTGTTATATTATATAAATGCGTGTGTGTGTGTGTGTGTGTGTGTGTGTGAGGTATGTGAGTGAGTGAGTGTGTGCGTGCGTGCCCTGTGTGTGTGTGTGTGTGTGTGTGTGTGTGTGTGTGTGTGTGTGTGTGTGTGTGCGCGCGCAAGCGCGCCCTGTGTGTAAGTGTGCAGAGGAGGGCCAAGGCTACCCTCTCTACTTTCCAAAATTGGGACGCCATCCATCATGGATAAAACGATACAATTTCATCGCCTCAAATTCATTCATTCCAATGTCATTCCTAAACATTTCTTTGGTCATATTTAATAACAAATGACCATCTACTTGTACTTCTTGAAATCGGTCCACGTACTTCTCCATACCAAGAGTGTTCAGACAATTAGACACACCAGCAATCGTCAGTGTCTTTACATCGTTGGGTAAGACAAACATCGGGGTCTTCTTTGTAGGAGTTTCGACTACAGTCAGTGGTTGTACTTTCTGAGATGGTCGAATTCTTGGGGATGGTTTTAGCTTTTCTCTAGGTGGTATATCCGGGGGAGGTTCGAAAGTTTCGCGTTTAGGTTCGAAAATCTCGTATATTTTTTGTTTACTACTCGCCAGCCTGTCGCGCAGTTCTCTTTCTTCACCTGGAGTGATGTCATGGTCGTACAGTTTCGCGATTTCTTGGGGGCGCTTTAAGAACTGTCTGTAGTCAGCATATTTTGTATCAATTTTGGTATTTTGAACACTTCCACCCGGTGTTTTGTTACCACCGTGAATAAATTTTGGTTTTATCGAGGCGTAGTTGTCCTCGTCTTCCGGTACTTGACCTGCTTTCAATAAATATGCATCTGGTGGGAAAATAAAAAAATAGGAGATTTCAGTAACTGTAGATTAATCAAAAGTAGGAATCAGTTACCGGTCCTGACATTCGTCACCTCCCCCCCCCCCCCCCCCCCCGTTCAGCTGTAATCACTACATTGAGATATAAATATGCATGTCCGGAAATTTACATACCCTCAAAAACAAACGAAGTTTGGTTTTATTTAACAACTTAACAGCTTCACTTTGTATCCACACTGAACTGGGAGATTGCTCGAGCTTTGTCTTCTGTCTAGTAGTAATTTTGCCAATTTGAAATCAATCAAACGGACACACACATACATACATGCATACATGCATACATACATACATACATACATACATACATACATACATACACACACACACATACATCCGTCCGTCCGTCCATACATACATACATACATACATACATACATACATACATACATACATACATACACACACACACATACATACATACATACATACATACATACATACATACATCCATCCGTCCGTCCATACATATATACACACACCATTTTAATATCTTACCATTGTCTTTGCTGATGAAGTCCTCAAAGTCGAAAGACTGTCTGGCCAACTTACTTAGTTTGAGTACAAATCTCAACCACTCTTTGTCTTTTCCATCGACTCTGATTGTACCAACAACACAGTCGATTTTAATTTTTGGAATTGGTAGTACGGCAATGGCATTGTAACTGTTCAGGTCACATCCTGTACATGTGCATCAAGGCAAAGATAAAAGATGCGTGTAATTATATAAGTTTAAGAAAAAGGACATTACTGGTTGAAAAGTCATTAAACTTTAAATTGGAAAAACGTCATAACACATGTATATATCATTCGATATAGCAACACAGGAAGGATGCGATTGCTGCTAGCTTGCACCCCTATGTAGCTGGAGTAGAGATTTGAAACAAGTCCCAGTTGAACTGTAGGTCTAAACTGCGAATGCTGTAACAGATAGAACACAATGATTCTCAGATCTCCCCGTTTGAAAAATGTCATCTCAACAAACACATGAATCTTCCGCCAGTTTGAATTGTTCAATTAATCACTTCTAAAAAGAAGACTGTGTGATTTAGTTCTAACAATCATTATGAATGCACATTTATGCAAAGCATTGAGTCAAATTCACCCTGGTGTTGCATACTGCTTACAATGATGCTAACCGTTTAAACAGTGTCCAATCAAATAATTCGCTGTGTGAGACTTCGTAAATGTGACGTCACCAAAGTCTCGTATTTCACGATACTCAAAGACTTCTTTAATGGGAATGTACCCGTTGCTGTTTTTTGCAAGGCGGACTTTTACTGGATATTCATAGCGTTCAAGTAGTTCCGGTATGGTGAATGGACCAGCAGAACCTGTCAAGATATTAATGTTGGTCTTGTAAAAGTTCTACATGAAGAATTGTAAATGTACAGGTAATATACTGATAATTATGTTTTGTGACATGATGTGACATTTTGTGGTGTGATGTGATATTTTGTGGTGTGATGGGATATGTGATGTGCCATTTTGACGTGTGATGTGATATGTGTTGTGATGTGATATTTCATTGTGTGATGTGATATATATGATATGATATTTTGTCATGTGATATTTTGTCATGTGATGTGATATGTGATGTGATATTTTGTCATGGGATATGATATGTGATGTGATATTTTGACGTGTGATGTGATATTTGATGTGATATTTTGTCAAGTGATGTGATATTTTTTCATGTGATGTGATTTTGTCATGTGTTGTGATATTTTTTCATGTGATGTGATATGTGATGTGATATTTTGATGCGTGATGTGATATGTGATGTGATATTTTGTCAAGTGATGTGATGTTTTTTCATGTGATGTGATTTTTTCTTGTAATGTGATATGTGATGTGATATTTTGTCATGTGATGTGATATGATGCGATTTGATATTTTGTCGTGTTGTCATGGGATGTGACATGATTTGATATTCTGTCATGTGGTGTGATAACAGTCATGTGATGTCATGGGATGTGATCATTTTATTGTACAATATTATGCGTACACATTTATCAAATATAATGTCCAAAGGCTTAGACAAATTAGCATGTCGCGCAACATTAATTTATAACATCATGTTCAATATCGGCGTGTTACATGTCAGATCAGAAAAAGGATTTGTGAATCGACAGTATTGGACATAGTCTTGCTTTAGTTTCACATTTAGTCTGGAAATGTAATATCAACACAATTGTTTGTTATGTACTGTTTTTATATGTTGGGTTGTTGTCATCTTTGGAGGTTGACGAATGTGTACAGCTATGCTCGAGTTCTACATTAATTGTCGGTCGTCGATAGATTGATAATGAACTGAAATAAATATACTTTTAGACAGCTAAGGCAACATGGAGACAGACTGGAATCTTTTATATATACTTACCCACTTCGGCTATTCGTTCATCACCGAAAACTTCAAATTTATAGTTGAAGTCCTTAGCTATGGTGATGTGTTGACCATACTTGTCTTCAGCCACTACACGACTTTGTGTTATGTATTCGTGGAACAACACAATCTAAAAACGAGGATAAAAGGAGAGAATACAGTGTTAATTACAAACAATGCAAAAAGTATTCTTTGAAGACTTGTCCTCAACTATTGCACCGCAATGCATTTTTTGACAATAATTCAAGAGATAGTTTTGTTATGCGTATGCATGATGCGGGCTTTCAAGTCAAACAATATTCAGCATTTTATCAGACGACATTCAGTGGTGCCTGTCTTGGTGTTTCATTTGCATATGCATAATTACAATCTGCCCTGTCTTTATGCTTCATTTGCATACGTACGCACATTTACAATCATCCCTGTCTCTTGTTTCTTCATTTACATGTGTTCAATATTCGACTCTGTCTTGGTGCTTCACTGGCATATTCACAATTACATTCGGCCCTGCCGTGGTGCTTCATTTGCATATGTACAGTTACACTTGACTGTCTTGTGCTTCATTTGCATGTCCAATTACACTCGACCCTTGTCTAGGTCTCAGACCACTAAAAAGATGATTACATGTATCACAGTGTGTCAACAAACCGTCGATTCCGAACTGAATTTTTGACATTTTACCCGGACAGTGCAGTCTATAATGCGGTCACAGAGGCTCGAAAGGTCAAGAATTAACCATGTACCTACTGTTATTGACAAATGGACCCTTTGAAATGTATACAGTGGAAGATCAAATGTAAGTGTGCCTATATATGTTTTATCGCCATGTCATACACTAAACATGTTTGCAGTACCACACAAGCGAGCATATTTGCATTTTGAATGGAAACAGAGTTTTGCATACCTTTGCCATGTTACCTCTATTTGCAGTTCGATCACGCAAACAGAAACAATTACTCTCGGTGGCAGCAACACATTTTGCCCGCTCCCGCCCCATTTTTATTATTTTCACCGACTATTTACTGCCACTACAGTAAGATGGATTGAATACTAGTCTAATGACAAGATTCACCATGGTGATTCTCACGATTCTAATTAAACTCACATACAGCTGTATGGGGATATTTGTGTGTGTGTGTGTGGGGGGGGGGTGGACTTTTAGAAATCGAATCTTAAGGGAGGGCAATATATCAAAATGAAATTAAGGAAAAGAGTCATATGTTACTTTGACTCATTGTACTGTCTAACTTTGAGTTATTTTTCTGTGTGTGGGTCTCACAGTAAAGCCTTTGGGGAACAGTGTGGTAAGATAATGGGGTGGAATGGAGATGTCGACCTTGTCGACAGATAACTCATCTTTTGGGTTATTTTTGGGGGAGTTCTGTACATGTCCTTCAGCTCAGTCAATCAGATCCAAAATTATTCTTTTTTTGTGCTGGGAATTACTTCCAGTGGTTTCCTCTTTAAGCCAACGAACACACGCAAAACCACAACACTTTCCACATAAATAACTTCAGTTTTGGCACTTCGTGACAGGCTCAAATATGCACTCGTCTTGTGAGTGAGATACGGCTGAGTGTGTGCTTGAATTTTGTCATCAAAAGCTTCATGATTCTGATGACTTTGTTTACTCGGTAGGAAAAATACGAGATCTGTCGGTAGATAGAACCCTGATCTTTCATTAATCTCGTCACATTTTTGTAGAGAGTAAACAAAGGGCCGCCATTTTATTACCATCAAGTACACTTTACACACACAGTGCCGGCAGTAATTTATGACACGATTAATTTGAACTACTTTCGTCATGTGAGTCGCATACGGTTTTGGTATATCAAGGTTGTAATTTGTGTCAGCGGGTGTATACATGTAATTAATCCTCACAGACAGTAATTTTAGAAAGAAGGAACACTACACTACACGTACGTCCAGAAAGTAATGATACTTTTGTTAACGTATAGTGGGCTGACACAAGCTATAATCGAAGAGTGAATAAGTATAATTTAAAACTTGTTGACAGAAACATTGGAATGTCGACATGCTTTTTTTTTAAAGAGGGACAGAAATCCAGCCAATGAATAACTTTTACCCTCTTCACATGCCATCGGGGATTCCCGCCTCGTATCGTATATATTTTACAGTAGAAGTAAGCTAACCCTAACACTAAGCACCGTCTGACTTGATAAAAGTCTTACTGACATTGCTAAATTTTATTACTCTGGTGATAGAGGCTGTGATTTACTGAGATAGACACACTAAAACCGTTACCAGTATGTGTTGATACAACAGTGATAAGCTATTGAATATATACGCTCACTGCAGGAGGGCTGCTCTCTGAAAATTACACATAAACTTGCAGTATACTGTTTTGGGACTTCCAATGTTTACACTATCTTGATCACAGGGTGTTTAGATTCATACAACAGGGGAACCGCTATCATCCACTTGTAGGATCTACCATATCAAACACTAATAGTGGAAGCCTTGTGTCTATATCAGTACACCGAAGCCTCGGTTACCAGAGTCGTATCGTCTATACGGTCGACCATCATCATAGCAAATCGTTGCCATACACAAAGAATTATCTGCACAAAATTACCCTAACTCGTACACCGATAAAATTATATAAAGAATTATGTCGTGCCAGACGATGAAATGTAGCAGTAGAGTTAGTAAATTTTGCCAGGTTTGATGGCAGCATATGAGTCATATCTGTGTCCGGCCAGATGACGTAATGTTCTGATTAACTTGTTTCTATTGTATAAGTTCATTGTATGTACGTTTTGGATTATACGCCCAGTTTGCGAACTTAAAGTCACCCAGTTCTAAAAGCAAACTTGAAAGAAATTTCTTACGTCGTCTCCTTGTAAAGTACAGGGTGCTCCTTCATCTCTATCGACGTCAAAATAGCCTTGCGTTACTCGTATAATCTGTGGAAATTCGTAGTCTTCAATAAGTTGCTCCAGCGAGATTTCAGTTTTCGACCATTGTACTTGGCTGGCACTTAAACTCAATTCGTCTACGGGTTCCCAACTGCTTAGCTTCGATTGGTGGTACTTGCTCATGACTCCAACCCGGTAAGATCAATACATATGAAGGTTCAAATTCGTAGGATATGAATTCTACGACAGCGACCACCAAGTGTTGACAATATAAGAATACAGTTACGCGGAAATATGTCCGAGGTGCTTTAAACTGACAGTTAAGTCTTTTGTTGAATTGAACCGATCATGCCACGGGTTAAAGTTCACCTTATATGTCATGCCGAGATCAGCAATAGCACAACTGGAATGTTTCGAAATTTTGGCAAAGGTGTTTTATTTGTAGTATTCTACCATTACTATGATTTTAATGCAATTCTTTTGTTTTACCATACATTTCTTATGAACTTGAAATCTAGGGATTTTAAGGCGTCTATTAGTGTTAGGGATATCCTGTGGGTAGTAAGTTTGATACACACACTACCTCGTGTTAAAAAAACAACTACAAACAGTTTGACTATCAAATTTATATTTTTGTTCACGATAAATTAATGGTAAACTGCTATCTAAGATCAAGAGATATTTTCGTAATATGTTAGTCATTGTTACGTAAGATACTTTCCATGTACCCGGATACAATAGTAGTATTGGCCAGTCATCTGTCAAGTTTATTGGTTCACAATTATGGAACAAATTAAAATTCATAGTTGTCTTGTCTTTTAGTAACAAAGTCGAACATTTAACTCGACATTTGTGGTTGCATTTTGATACTTATGCACTCATAGAGCGCCGTGGTCTATGAGTCTATGTATTGATATAAATACTCATGGCTATAGATCACAGTGTACCAGAATGATTTACATGCAGCTCACGATTCTCATGCGCTCGTTTGAGTGAATGTGTCATTGTATTCACAACAAACGACGAGTACCATAACCTAGACAAGCCTTAGAAAGCTAGAAGCTGATCACTTGCGTTACGATGACCTTTATTGTCTTTGAATGACCCCTGACCCCCTTGCCCTTTAGAAGGCTTGGGTACAGTGCATCGTGATTTTACTGCTCAGCATTTCCCATCAAGAATATTTCCGGAAAAAATACATGCCAGTGAATTCTTAACTAATCTGAAAACTACTCTAGCAGACAAATAACCTTGTTTATACCCTTTTGAATTTATGTCTGCGTTTATACGGCTTTTGATATTTAATCATTTATTCAAAAAATTGTCAAAAGATTTTGCGTATTTTGTTACGATTTTATCATTTATATTGTATGTTATTACATTGTGTATTTCATGTTTCCATTTCCAACTACCAGGGTTGACGATAGTACCGTTGACTGTAGTGAACAAACCGTCGTTGATGGCGCTCTTTTATTGCCCTTACTTGAAACGTTTCATCTATTGTAAGTTGTATTTAGTATTTTCCAAGGTTTATGTGTTGTTTTCCGATAATTTTGTTTTAAGACTCACAAAGCACATTGCACGTTACTTGCTCACATTGTTGACAACAAGATTAAAACTGTTGTCAATTATGTTGTGGGTTGTTGTTTTGTTTGTTTGTTTGTTTGTTTGTTTGTGTGTTTGTTTGTTTGTTTGTTTGTTCTTTTGTGCGAAGTCTAGATCTAGTATTGACCTGAGTGAGTGATTGTGAACAGTCGAGTGAACATCGTACCAGTCAGTAGGAAAACAAGTTGAGGACATGTTCCTTTACACGAAATAAAATATGAATAACAAACTCGAAACATTCGAAGAATGTGAGACTTTAAAAAAATCTCGCGAGATTCATGCCAGTCTACATTAGCTACGTACACCATCTCCTTCTCCCTCATTACAGTATCACAGGGATCTCAGTGCACGTGCTTAGCGGGGACGTCGACCTGCATAATCTGAGTAAAGTTCCGAATATAACTCTGAACGTTTTTTTTTTCAAAAAAAAAGTTTCGCACACTGCTTGGCAAGTAAAAATAACATGTATGTCTTTGGGCAGTGAATACCCACCATTCTTGCAAGCCAGAACATTTTTTTTCCGTTGACGCAAAACGGTGTGTCTCGATTTGGACAGTGCTGTAAAAAAAGGGGGTTGGTTTACGACGATGCTCTTCATGTACAACTTTAGCGTTTAAACTGAATTCCTAATTTAAACTACCCCTTCCTAACAGATCTCGTGTGACACTGATGTATTACGAGGTGTTTGAAAAATGAACTGGATGACCATTTGGAACGTTGTAGATCTGTTTATTATTATATCAGTACGTTTCAAAAGTAAATGTAGGATAATTATTAATAAGTAAATTGTCTCATGTCCTACGTATACGGGGGGGGGGGGGCTACTCCCCTTATTTTAGTATACGTATATGTGTTATCCTTCGAAGCTTTTGTCTAAAATGGGGTCTGGGTTTTTTGTGTTTTTTTTGAGCTGAAGAGTCTAAAATGGGGTCCACCTTGCATTATTTTTTTATTTTGCTTGGTCTTAAATGTGGTTCATTGTCCTTTACCAAATCACAACTTCCATTAATTTCCAAAAAATGATGCCTTCAAAGGAAAATGTATGTACTGGTCTAAACTTTCCTCTTTTAGAAACCTGTAATGATCTAAAATGGGGAATTGGTTTTTGGTGAAAGTGGGTTTAAAATGGTGCCTGGGGTTCCCAGGACTGGCCACACACCCGTACCAGAGCTGGCCACTGGTACCGCCCCCGGGACATATACCTTAGATTGAACTCACATATAAAACATACGATAGAAACATATGCTGTGAATTGCCGGTACCTTGATATGTTGTTGTTGTTGTTGTTGTTGTTGTTCTTGGTGGTGGTGGTGGTGGTGAACTATCACTAACTACATGAAAAGACACCACACTTAAATAACAAAATCTCTTCAGTTGATTTACAAGTATTTGTTTATATTCATACACACATTCTCACAAATTAGATGACACAGAATCAAAGTCCCCCTACCCTGGCTAGAAAGAAAAAAAAGACTGGCTGATGGCCAAATTAATAACAGTGCACTGGAAAAAAAATCCAATATATATTTTCTGCCAATATATTTATGTCAATATTTGTATGACGTGTGGTGTACAACACATCCATAAATTGTGTAAAATATGAACAATTCTGACATACAGGTTTAACCTACTGTTGAACTGTAAAATGGATTTGAATAGACCGTAGGACATGTGCTGAGTATTTGTACGTTTTGGGCCCTCATTTCTGCTACATGTTAGATACTGATAGCATACTTAACCATCACTTGTAATCGACTGAACTCAAACCTGGTATTAAGATATAACTTCTAGTAATCTGATGACGTAATTTATTATACGTATATAAAATGGCCAGTAAATCCCTAAATGTGCAATCAACTGTTCCAAAGATGGCAGAAAAAATTGTGATGTCATAGAGGCATGCATTGACATTCTCTTAGAATAGTTTTAAACAAGTTTTTATGTAATTATTTTCACTCTAGAAATTAGCATATAAATTCAGGTTGTGCCACTTTAATACACGGTCTGTTCGAACAGTGACATACAAGTTGTATCACCTGGCAATCGTGTTTATGACACATGTACTAGTAACAATTGGTTTCAGATCAAAGGTTGACATTTCATAACCAAGTCATATTGCGCCAATGACGTCATTCCTAAGTTACTTTGGTTGAACAATATTTACTTTCCCCTGACCTGTGAACTTTCAAATGATAAAGCTGTAAGTACGTCTCTAACGTTCCTGGCCAATTCAAATCTCCTTCAGGAGGCGTTTTACGAACAAACAAAATGTAACTCAGTTTTAAAAAGAAATTCTGTATTTTAATAAAAAGTGCTAAATTTTAATTTGTTTTCGGCCATATGTTGAAACTCGAATATTGCTGCTCATACGCACAAAAAAAATGTGGTGTACAAATATAGAAACACCTGGTCCTCTGAAAATGTAAATATGTACTTCTGGGTTAAATGACTCTCGCGTAATTTGTGTGCTCTTGCCAAGCAAGGGACGAGATTATGAAGAGGTGTTGTTGATCATGATCAGTTTTTATAATTTGGACGCCATCCACCTTGAAATTTTTCGAGTTTCAAAGCTTGCAATTCCGTCAATTTAAGATCGTGCGTCATCATGTCACGTGTTAAACAGCAAAGAATTCTACCGTCAATGCAGTGACTCTCAAACGTTTCCAAGCACTGGTTTAAACCCAAAGCACGCAGACAGTTGCAGACTTCTTTGATGCTGAGATTCTCGAGGTTATCCGGTATTTTAGACAGGTCACTTACTCGCGCATGCGCAGTGTCAGATATAGGTCCTGACCCACCACCATTTTTTGTCATGTGAAGTGATTGTGATTGCGTCTGCTTGGATGGCTTGGGAGGAATTGGCGGTCGGCGTCTTTCACTCTCATCAACTGTGTCATACACAGGACTGGACTTGACTGGAGCAGTTTCTTGCCGGTGTCTGTTTGACTCATGATCAACGTTAACCTGTAGAGGTGCACGAGTGTGTTGTGGCTTACCATCCAGACAAGCACGCACAATTGGTATATCTTCATATTGGTGTTGTGACACTGGTCGCTCATCACTAACTGTCGATGCTGCTTCAGACATTGGCTTTTTCGTCTTTCGACCCCTCTTACTGTCGTCATCGGTATTTGTCAGCTCTACGTAGTCATTATCTTTCGTCATCATATTGTGTGGCTGCTTTGTCATGATCCTGACAATTTTGGGCTCAATTTCTTCGTAGATAATGTCATCTTTGACTTTGGTCATTTTCGATACTTCTCTTGTACCATAAATTGAAATATCTGAAAGGGACATTGCAAGGTACCATCATTGCTTGTCCTGTGCGAAATTCCACATCGATAACATCCATAGTTTAATGCTATATAGCTATATATAATCTATACAATCTGTACACCACCACCAACACCTCCAACACCACCACATGGAACAAAACTGTCTACTGCATGTATTTTCTCATCAATTTGTATTTTACCTCGTATAGTTTAAGAGTCTGTCAGAGATTCCCTTGAGGTAAAGATCGAATTATTCTTTATGATTTAATTAAAATTAAAAAATGACAGTTTTAAGAGTGAAAAGCATTTCAATGAAAGGAAATCAATAGCTTTAAACAATCCGAGCAATAGGCAAATCTCACCGGCGTTTCCTGTGACAGGGTCAAAGTTCACATGACGTTGTACTGTTTCCGTTTTTATCCGTTGGTAATCGTCCCATTGTTTCTTGGTACCATTCACGAGACCCTTGGCTACCACGACGTCCACTTTGATGTACATGGGGAGTATGGACGGCTGTGGAATGATACCATCTAATGATTGACAAAAAATGATAAAGCAATGAAATGAAACCGAGGCTCGAGACCGGAGATCGTCTGCTCTCGATACAACTTCGACAGAGGGCGCAACACGTATGTATAGAGCAGACATTACAACTACACACTCAAAGGCCCATGTTTCGATGCTAGCTTCTTATATCCATATTTCCTTGTCACTGGAGCTTTGATGATGCAGCATAATTATTCTTTTGTTAAGAAAACACCCTTTTTTTATAAGACAACTGTTTACAATCCTAATCCAAACTGAGACATTCATGATGACACTTTCATCTTATCTATAGCTAATTATATATGCAAGGAATACTTACCATCATGAAGGTTTATTGGGTTTCCGACCAAATACATAATGTCGTGCATTCTTGTCAAAGTGATTGTTCCAAACTGAAATGCTGTTTTGCCGAGTCTGATATCAAAGGTGTCTTCCTTATCCAGCTGAATCTTTTGTGGCAAGGGGAATTTTGACAGAATCTCTTCAATAGTGTACGACTTTGGTGCTGAAAGAAGTGAAGTTTTGGGCAGTGTTGAACATATATTCAGTTTCATATTTACTGTCTATCTAGCTAGCTAACTAACTAACTGACTGACTGACTGACTGACTGACTGACTGACTGACTGACTGACTGACTGACTGACTGACTGACTGACTGACTGACTGACTGACCGACCGACCGACCGACCGACCGACCGACCGACCGACCGACCGACCGACCGACCGACCGACCGACCGACCGACCGACCGACCGACCAACTAGCTCGTTCGCTCGCTCACTCACTCACTCACTCACTCACTCACTCACTCACTCACTCACTCACTAAATATCAAACTATCTAACTGCTTGTTATATATGTGTGCGAGTATGTATGTATGTATGTATGTATGTATGTATGTATGTATGTATGTATGTATGTATGTATGTATGTATGTATGTGTGTGTGTGTGTGTCTGTCTGTCTGTCTCTGTTAGTTGGTCTATGTATGTATGTATGTATGTATGTATGTATGTATGTATGTATGTGTGTCTGTCTGTCTGTCTGTCTGTCTGTCTGTCTGTTAGTTGGTCTATGTATGTATGTATGTGTTTGTTTGTCTGTCTGTCTGTCTGTCTGTCTGTCTGTCTGTCTGTCTGTCTGTCTCTCTGTCTGTCTGTCTCTCTGTCTGTTAGTTGGTGTATGTATGTATGTATGTATGTATGTATGTATGTATGTATGTGTGTGTGTGTGTATGTATGTATGTATGTATGTATGTATGTATGTATGTATGTATGTATGTATGTATCCATAATTTATCGAATACCAAAATAATTCATCAATATAACAAAATTGAAATCATCAACATATGTATAAGAGTTTGACGGGTGCCGATACATTTTCGACAAACATAAACATACATGTAACCACATAAATAGATTTTACCATTTAGCAACGTAAAATGTACGAATACAAACATTGATTTTCACCATTTAAAGAACGACTTAAAATCTAAGAGTACAAATGTGTAAATTAACCAAAGAAAACGTGAATTGTACGAATACAAATGTGATTTTATATGTGAAAATGTGTTTTATTGAATATTTGTAACAAATGGCCAGCCATACATATACACTTATTTTATACAGTCACATCCTATATTTACATGTACTGGCATGTACATTTCCTTGTATAATGTATGAAAATAAAGTGGCAACATTATTGATTTTCTGATAGTCTAGAGAATGCTAAACTGGTACAGTAATACGTTTTAAAAACTTCATTACTAATACCAGTCTAGCCCCGACGGCTGTTCGAACACAGCAATCTGTGGGGGGGGGGGGGGGGCGACACAAAATAGTGATCTCACCGTCTGGATTGACCGGAAGGATATAAAACTTGAACTCATAATCTCTTGGTATGCTGATATGACGTCCAAGTTCATCGATTGAAATGACTCGATGCTGGGTAAATGTATTGGCTATTCGCATCACCTGATAATATTCAATTAAAAAGAAGAAAACACATAATCAAACATAACTGAACGCTCGATATAATTAATGTGACCTTTCAACGGTCTAGATTTTTTAACAACAATTCGACTTCAGCACTTTACGCCCAACCCACAGCTCTTGTCAATACGACGTAACTCACTGTTGACCATTTGACACTGAATCAAATGTCACAATTCTATCATTTCTATTGCACCAGTATGTAGCCATCGTACAATAATTGATATCTCGTCCCAACTACCATCTTGGAAACTTGTTTGTTCGAACTTACTTGAAAATTAGACAATGCAACCGGAACCTAACTCTAGCTAGCCATGGTGTGGAGATATACCCCGAGTGTACCTATTTCGCGGCGACCCACTTTGACACAAAATTCAAAACCTTTAATTTTTGTTCAACTGCTAGATATACTAGATTGAACAATTCGTCATTTCATATTCTCGCAAGCAAGAGCTGACTATGCGTCAAAGATGATGCCGTAAACTTGAAGTTTTATAGATATGGTTTGACGAAGAATAATTTAGTCTACTATCAACTATCTAACCTCTGATTATTGTCTCACCTGTCCACCTCCGATAGTCTCGTGATCATCGTTACCAAACCAACCAGAGGTAAACTTCACGATTTGGGGCAACTGGTATTTTTTAGCGAATTGCTTCAATGTATGCCTGTCTTTCGACCACTTGATTGCAGTGTTCTGGTATCCGGCCATTTTAAGTCACTGTGTAAGCTAAAGGAATGAGGAAACGACACGTAGTTATATCACATACCAACCACGTCAATTTATTGTTCCTAACAATGTTTTGATGTAAAGAATTACAAATGACATTATTGACATATTGTTCATTAGTACATCAGTGCTATTTCAGATATTGACATTGAATTTACCAAATAATACCCACTCCGATCGACAGATGATATCACCAGTTTCTATACAGGTCTTTTATACATACAAATAGACACAGTTTACATATGTATAGTAAATGTATAGTAGAACCGAAATCAGAAATCAATAAATAAATTCAATACCGTTGGAACATTTGTTTCAACTACCCTACTTGTTTTCTGTCTGTCTGTCTGTCTGTCTGTCTGTCTGTCTGTCTGTCTGTCTGTCTGTCTGTCTGTCTGTCTGTCTGTCCGTCCGTCTGCCTGCCTATCTGCTGTCTGCCTGTTTGTTTGTCTGTCTGCCTGCCTGTCTTGCCTCCCTGTCTCACTGTCTGTATGTCTCCTCTCTCTCTCTCTCTCTCTCTCTGTCTGTCTGTCTGTCTGTCTGTCTGTCTCTGTCTCTGTCTCTGTCTCTCTCTCTCTCTCTCTCTCTCTCTCTCTCTCTCTCTCTCTCTCTCTCTCTCTCTCTCTCTCTCTCTCTCTCTCTCTCTCTCTCTCAGTGACCAGAATCTCAAGATATATGTCACAAATGGACGAATACACCAGTCCGAGTGTTTATAAGTTGTGCCAACTAAATCCTACCACAACCATTTTAAACATTTTACTTGTTTTGTGGAAACTAAAACGTAAACACAGCATATTAAAAGTTAAGAAAAAATGGCGACCGTCGTCTTTATGAATGTAATTGATATTCTCGTCATTGTTTCACTACAAACGTCAATGCTACTGTACGTGTCACCACACTAGTCTGTATTAATTCTAGTAGGTTCTTCCTTTGGATTCAAAAGTTGATAATAAAAAATAGAAGTAAAACAATTCGTAAATTTTTGTGAACACAAAAATACATAATTATGGTAGACAAGAAACTTGTTTTGATAACATTATTCGCTAGGACGTCATGATTGTGAACGCCAAGTGCGCGGCGTGGTATACGTTATTGCACTAGATATCACATTCATTGAAACTGTCTACGAGTTTTTATGTCACAACAGATACATTCAAAATAAGCACATAATTGATACTGCTATCCAAAGTGTATGCTCTGGATCTGTATGTCGTTGTTGTTGGTAAACGGTAATGTGCACATTACTACAAAAATAATAAATGTATGGCAGACTTTTTAGATTGTGTGTGTCAATGATTAAGTTTTCAAATATTCAACTTTGCAGAGACCGCATCGCCCATGCGGTGACGAAACACCGTCATAATGAGAAGTCAATATCCAATCTTGTGTTAACTTATGAAATCTTCGAAGTGTTACTGTACCAAATCTCACTAAACTTGACGTCTCATCTCATCGAAACTGCATGCTCGGGCTGTAACAGCTGTAAATTTAGGACGGTCACGCGACTTTCGTCAAACTCCGACTCGACTGCCTGACATGGGTACTTGAACATTGCCCATATTGATACAATAGCATTTTGACAGTCGCACAGTACATGCATACAATGCAATATAAATGTGTGCCTGCATCGGAACTGCATGCTCGGGCTGTAACAGCGTTTCTTCATACTTCGACTGTCTGGCATGGGTACTTGAACATTGCCCATATTTATAGCATTTTGACACACAGTACATGCATACCATCCAATATAAATATATGCCTATACTTAGAATCTCGATATTAAATCGCTAACAAATAGTCGTGCCATACATACAATAAATATAAATTTGCAGTGTGGGGGTATTTTACAATCACCGACGGGTCAGAAGTTTTGAGATGTGGTTGAATTTCAATCATCACTTAAATAGATCAGGGCATTGACTTGATGTCTAATTGATCTATTGACCACGCAGTTGACACTTTGAAATGAGGTGAGGACTGTGAGTCGACGTTTCAATGGTAACCTTAGATGCGGCAATACTACCACGACATCTTGGAGGAGACATTCTCGCGAAATGTGACGATTGCGTTTAAAGACGTATGTCCAAAGTAATACTCGGCTAAGGTTTTATAAGGAAATACTGCAAAACAATAATTTTTTATTCAATAGTTTTGAAATGTTCCATTCTATCAGCAACATATCAAAAAAGTGTAAGAAAATATAAAAACTCAAAATTGATTTATGCGGTGGATTAGACCACTGACTACTTGTATGAGGATCGCTGAGCGTGATGAATAAAAACATGAATATAAACATGAGGCCAAATCGAGTATAGAATTTACCTACCCTAATGTGTATGAATCCACCTGCCGCCTTTATCTTCTTGGACTCTCTCTGGTGGTAATACCCAAAAGAAAATTCACTGAGCGTAGACAGGTAGCTAAATTTCGCATGACTCCATTTGTGGACGAATTTTGTTCTTGGGATGACAAATTTTAAGAACAGATAACCAATTTTACACGGAAGTATTGCATGGCATTATAAATTGGTGACTACCTTATATCATTTTGAAAAATCGTTAACCTGTAACCTATACCCTCGTCCGCGGCTGTGGTATAACGGTACTAAATGTCAACAAATTGAAAACATTGCAGTAAGGACAGACTATGTGTATTTATATTAAAGCGCCATCATCGACTGGAGCTAGCAGGGGAAATCCCGACTCTCAGTCAATATGTCCAGTTTATACAGCCACAAAACGGCAATTCTTCAGAACGAATTCGAAGTGATGACCGTGTGCCAGGAAGTAACGTGGTGATAAAGAAATGACAGTAGCATATCAACATTAGATGCCGTTGTAACAAACACTTGCAGGATATTGGCCCCTCATAATCGGAATCGGGACTTCTTATGTGCCCATCTGTACAATAGTTTAACCACAACTCTCTCTGATTTGTACTGTCGGACATCATCTCCTTGAAGTCTGACAAATCTCCCCAGTGTCGTGTACATGGTTTTGTAAAAAATTTTTTTTGATATTTGCCATGCGTAGAATTGACACTGATGAATTTCGGAATATTGGCTCTGGTATCAATGATTTATTGTAGAAGGAGTAGCAATTTTAGAAATTTTCCAACAGATTTTCTTGAAATACATGCAGAATATATACACGTAACTACGGAAAATATATGTACCTGTTATGACTTTGTCAAAGATATAGATTTATCTGAATAGATCTAACAAAAGAAATGTACATATTAAACTCTTCATACAAACTGAGCTAATGATACGTAGTTTGACATTGAAAGGTGTTTTATTCAAAATACATCTTTAATTATAAGTTGTTAGTACATTTTTATACAACATGTAGTATTTTATTTTGATTGCTAAGCGTATTTTTGTTACATATTATTTAAACATAGTGCTTACAATGTTGAGAAATATATGGGTTACTGAAGAAGTTATAAAATATGGAACCTCCAAGCATACCATTCACTGGTCAGGGAGGATTGTGGGTAAGATATTGTACAATGCGGCCACATCTCTGCCTATTTGAACAATCATGCTACATTTACCCATAGGACAGTAATTGTTTGTTATCATTAAATGTTCTATTTTGGTAAACCAACCTTGATCGAAAACAAGATTGTAGCTAAGTTGAGCATACACTCACACCACGTCGTCACCTGAGGTGTACAGAAGGCTCAAGAAAAAGTATTCCTTCGCATTTTCTAGAATAACAGTAGGGATGTATTGTACATTAGCTTCTTGAATCACTTTACAGAACATTCGCAGTTTGCAAGATAAATTGGTATTGTGCCTTCTCTTCTCGCAATAAACAAGTGTAGTATTACATGTTAAACCCCCATTCTCAATAAATCACCGTTTCGATCGACCCAGAAACATCCATCATAATATAACGAGTTCGGGACTGTTTGTTTCAAGTGTTGGTATTTACTCACGGGTAGTCCTTACCTTGACCCCGTGTACGTCGGGTCGGATTTGAGAGAGAGTTTTCATGTCATTATAAATGAGTGGGGTTATACCCCAGGAGAAAGCCAGACGTACCCAAAGAGAAGGGGATTTTTTCCTACGGGGTGAGATAAATTGTCCAATGCACGTAGGATAAACAACTAAATTCTATTAGTCAGGCCCCACCCCCGGCCCTTTCTAACTAAATTGGCCAAAATTGAAAATTGCTTCAAACCACACAATCAATTTCAAATCAGTATAGTAGTATGTAGTGCTATGAATACAAAGCCAGAATGTAGTAGTATGTAGTGCTATGAATATAAAGCCAGTATGTAGTAGTATGTAGTGCTATGAATATAAAGCGAGTATGTAGTAGTATGTAGTGCTATGAATATAAAGCCAGTACGTAGTAGTATGTAGTGCTATGAATATAAAGCCAGTACGTAGTAGTATGTAGTGCTATGAATATAAAGCCAGTATGTAGTAGTATGTAGTGCTATGAATATAAAGCCAGTACGTAGTAGTATGTAGTGCTATGAATATAAAGCCAGTATGTAGTAGTATGTAGTGCTATGAATATAAAGCCAGTATGTAGTAGTATGTAGTGCTATGAATATAAAGCCAGTATGTAGTTAAGAAAATTTAAACTCTTTCTTTTGTTGACACTTTACTTTATCTTAATGGCATGCGTTTACAAGCAAAAATTCTTCTGTTTCTCAATTTGACATTTTTAAAGAAATATTTGCATTTAGAGACACAGACAGATTCATTAAAAGTAAAATTGATTTTATTGGATGAGAAATAAAATGGGTGAGCCTCCACCCCTAAACTAAAAGAATTTAGCGTGTTGTGCTACATTGAACTATTGATCTCACCCCTAATCGATAGCATTCTTTACAGATGTTCGTAAATCATAGAGATAAATGTGAACGAAGTTAAACCGTTGGACCCGAAACTGGTGTATGTGAATCGATCGACTGCCCACAGTGAAAAATGGCATTATAGTTAACTTGGCACCACAGTGTAATATGGCATCACTGTTAAAATGGCGTCACATTTAAAAATCTCATCACAGATATATGACATCACTGTGACAGTGTAATATATGTAATCACAGTGTAATATGACATCACAGTGTAATATGGCATCACAGTGTAATATGGCATCACTGTTAAAATGGCGTCACATTTAAAATCCGATCACAGATTTATATGACATCACTGTGACAGTGTAATATATGTAATCAGTGTAATATGGCATCACTGTGACAGTGTAATATATGTAATCACAGTGTAATATGGCATCACAGTGTAATATGACATCACAGTGTAATATGACACCACTGTGACAGTGTAATATGTGCAATCACAGTGTAATATGGCATCACAGTGTAATATGACATCACTGTGACAGTGTAATATATGTAATCACTGTAAAATGACATCACAGTGTAATATGGCATCACTGTGACAGTGTAATATATGTAATCACAGTGTAATATGGCATCACAGTGTAATATGACACCACTGTGACAGTGTAATATATGTAATCACAGTGTAATATATGTAATCACAGTGTAATATGGCACCACCGTGTAATATGGTACCAAGGTTTCAATTGCACCATAATTTAGCATGGACTCACAGTGTCATATAAGACATTACAGTTCATTTAAACCAATTTTGTGTCAATTTTAAAAGGACCGTACCGTAATAGCAAAACACAATAATGAGTGTCCTAATATACTTTTTTAAAACGTATATGATCGGCAGAGAAGGAGTCCGAGTAAATATTTTTATAACATATCATATATGAGTAGGTGAATGATGTTACTACATGATCACACAGACATACACACATAATAACACACACACACACATACACACATGTGTAGACATTTATATATATGTGTATGTATGTATGTATGTATGTATGTATGTATGTATGTATGTATGTATGTATGTATGTATGTATGTATGTATGTATGTTTCCGTCTATGAGTATGCACGCTTACTAGGATGTGAGGTTGCAATATGTATTTGACCCAGTTATGACTACTGCTGTTCTATGCATCATACAGTGAGTTACGGTGTTTTTTAAAAACTGGTTTCACAAAATACAAAATTCGTCTATAAAGTTAACGTTCGGTAAAATTCGGACGCCAACCATTAATGAACTTTTTCATTTTCAGAGCGTCTAAGCCGGCCATTCCAAGATCATCTTTCAGCATATCCATTGTCAAGCTGACTAGGATGTTGCCATCTATGTAGTTATCTTCGAAGGTATTTAAATATTTATCGAAACCCAAAACACGCAAACAGAAGCCCACCTGTTTTACGCTAAGGCTATCCAAATTGTCCGGTATTTTGAAAAGTTCACTTCGACGCACATATTCAGGTACGTCGGATCGAGGGTTCTTGGTTGACGTGTCGTGCGGCCGACTGCTAACGTTCACAGGCCGTGCGACAGGTTTCGGAGGAACTGGTGGTGGGTTATTGGAGCTATCGCCGACGACATTGGAACCTGGGACATCTTCGTTCCGTTTCAGACTCGAGCGATGACTTGTTCGTAGAGACTCGTAGTTTTCTTGAAATTGTGAAACGAGAGAAGCATACGGATTTTCAGCACGAAGACCGAGTGAAGCTGGCCGTGGTCCGGGTTTTGGGGCGTCTGGGTTTGGCATACCCTGATGAGGTGACGACGATTTTGGGGTCTGACTACCTCTGTAGTCCATACTTGCAGAGGTTCTTTTAGAGATTGCTACAGTGTCAATAGCGTCCACTTTCTGATCCTGTTTCATCAAAATTTGGACGATTCTAGGTTCAATTTCCTCGTATATATTTTCGTCCTTTGCCTTATTCTTGGTTACTTCTTTGGTCCCATATATTGAAATATCTAATGAAATGGGTATATGAAAAATTCAAGATTATTTAATGTTTTAATTACCATCACCATGTCATGATCATTATCAAAATTACCACCACTTATAATAAATGTAATCCAATTATATACGTATATCGAGCAAGATGATACGATAAGGTATGATATGATGAATATTAATGTAATAAATGACCTTAATCATATGATTCATATCAATCTGATTAATTTCTGATGTGGTAAAAGCGGCTAGATGCCTTTCACTTGGAACAAAACAAACGACACAAAACGATGGAAATTAGAGGTAAATAAACACATCTCACAACACAACACAACACAACACAACACAACACAACACAACACAACACAACACAACACAACATAACACAACATATCGCAAGAAAACACAATACAAGAAAACACAAGAAAACACGACACAACACAGCACAGCACAGCACAGCATAGACTGTCGACAGTCGCTCGCGCCTTTTTCCCCTACTATACGTTTTATCTAAACTTAAGTCTTTGCCGCGCTCCGATCAGGGGCATGAGGCAACAATTCTGGTGAAACCCGAAAATGATAATGATGTGATACAGGTGACAAAGGCCCAAGTTAGCTATGAGTCTCATTTACATACTTATTTCTTTATTCAAAGTATATTTTAATAAACTCATTATACACACATATTTGTTATTTTGGGTATGAGGCCAGAAATGATTTGTACGTATGTATTTGTACACTTTCTGGAAACATTTTTAATAATCGCAGAAAAAGTTTATATAAATAGGGAAGACTCTAAAATAGAATAAAGGAAAAGAAAGTATAAGGATAGATTTAGTCTGTAAATGCTTTAATGGAACATGATCGATCATGGTGCAAAATCGACGCTTAGTTCTCTCGCGACAGCTGACGCGCTGTTTGCCATGCTCGAGCTCCGAACGCATTCCTTGCTTAAACTTGTAATACAGAGGGGTAGGACACGACATCGAATAAACCAATCAGGACGCTTGAAATCGAACATGTGACCCATGAATTTTCGCTCGAAGCTCGAAACCACCTCCTGCCCTCTTGTGGTGAGATATATATTTCGCATGTTGCAGTACATTGTGGCGTTTGCGGGACAGTAAAACAGATTGCTGAAACAGCATATTATATGAACTGAAGCTCCGAAACGGTGCGTCTTTTGCGAGGGATATAAACAAAAACAAAATTGATAATATCTTGGTTTAATCAATATTTGGTGCCGTAGAGTTGCGGTAGGCTCGAACACACAGTCGATTCCGGTCTATATTATTTTCATAAAATTACGTAAAAATAATCATTAAACATTAGTCGTCATATCTGTGTCTCTTCAAAATATACCTTTGAATGAAAGAGAAAACGTAACAAGATCATTTGACTGCGTAAACAAATACTCGTAAGTTTGCCCGAAACAGAAAGCGTCCGTGAACGAGGGCGATGTGGTTTCAATCTTACGACGAAAAAGAACACCAGAGTGTCCTACCCTTCCTTTTTTAGCAAATGAGCAAAATTGAGCAAATTGAGCAAATGTTGAGCGCGTGGAGGTTGAATTTTCAAATTCCAAGATTCGAATCATTCGATCTCGCGATCTCGCGACAGTCTAAGCACAGCACAGCAAAATACGAAGCAAGAAAACAAACATAACGTAACACAACACAACATATCACCGATGTGCTTGGTTATGTCCAGTACAGTTGTTTTCGCCTGGAAATCTGAACTCACCTCTGTTTCCCATATAAAGGTCAAAGTTGACATCACGTTTGACTATATCTGTTTTCGTCTTTTGGTAATGTTCCCATTGTTTCTTGGTACCATTGACAAAACCTTTAGCTACCACTAAGTCGGTTTTAATGTACATGGGTAGAATAAGTGGATGAGGACCAATACTATCTGATACATAACAAAATCAAAACCAATCTTTCAAAGACCCATAATATATTTTGGACCATCACTGATATCGGATATCAGTGTACTCTCATTATAGAGACAACTTACAACAAATGATTTATTGAATGAAGTCACAGTCAATTTTCCTGTGAAAAATGAAGGTCATGTTTTCCTGAGATAACTCTACATAATGATGTCATAAAACAATACAATTTGTCTAACCTCTTCAAATTTACCCATACAATCAAGCAGCAAAGCGTTGACATTAAGTTACAATTAAATTTTATCTTCCTGTCTGTCTGTCTGTCTGTCTGTCTGTCTGTCTGTCTGTCTGTCTGTCTGTCTGCCTGTCTGTCTGTCTGTCTGTCTGTCTGCCTGCCTGTCTGTCTGTCTGTCTGTCTGTCTGTTTCTGTCATTCTGTCCCCTCTCTCCCTCCCACCCGCCCCCTCTCTCTCTCAACATGATACAATACCACCGTATTTTGAATTCGGTTGGATTTTCTGGCAAAAGGTGAGAGACGCTAGTAGTCTGATTTCACAAGGGTTTGAAACCCAAGTAAACTCTAAGTAGCAAATAAAAAAAATAAAAAAATGAGGGAAATCAAGTTAGTCTTTAAAATATACTCACTGTCACGCAAACTTAAGGAGTTTCCCGCCAAGTACATGATTTCATGCGTTCTTGTCAAGGTCAGCGTTCCAAACTTAAATGTCTTTTTATCCATCATAATATCAAGTTTGTCTTCTCTAACGAGTTGTATCTTCCGCGGCAAAGAAAATTTCGTCAAAACTTCATCGATTGTGTAAGACTTTGGAGCTGAAAATAAGAAATATATGATAATCGGAAACTTATTGGGGAGTGGTTTTTCTAATCCATTCAAAGCAATATACAAAGTAGAGGGACAGAAAATGAATAAAAAAATACGATAAGATTTATCGAATTGGGTTAGCAATGTAGCGACTATGATATGGTTGACACATATATCGGCTCCTGTTATAGCATAGATACAGTGACTGCTGACATTTCTCGAGGATGACGGCGTGGTCGTATACAGGTATAATTAGCCGGATCCAGGCCAAAATATCAGACTTGGTTGTGATAAAATCACATTAATTAGGCCTGATTTGCATACATACAAAGCTCGGATTGGACCAAGTTTTTCATGGAGAAATACCTAGATAACCATAGCAACGCCCAAAAGAAATACTATACTTATCTATCTGTACTGACAATTTTGTGATATATTTGAAAAGTTTACTCACCATCTTCGCTGACAGGGAGAGTGAAAAACTTGAATTTGTAATCTCTTGGTATGCTGATATGACGTCCAAGTTCATCGGTTGCGATTACTCGACGCTGGGTGAACTTTTTGGCTATTCGCATCACCTGATGGAGTTGAAATTCGAAACAAATATTTGAATCTTTAAAAATTCACTAAGGCCAAAACAAATTATTGTTTGGTTCCGGTTACCCAACCCCCCACCTAATTTTTCATTGCCGACTCTAATTTGGTTTACGTATTCGAGAAAAAAAAATACAATCGCAAAAATTGTGAAGTCTCACGAGAAATACTGGATGCGGAAACTGACATCAACTTAAAAAGACAAAATAAAACTGTTCTTCCAGTAATGGCTGTACATCTGATAGGAAGAAATAAACAACACAGAGACCATTTGGAAAATAATGGAAAACCTGAACTAGACACTCACACATGAAAAAAATATAATAAAATAAAAAAAAATCTACCTACCCCACCTATTAATATTGAACGTATTCGGAACCACCCATTTTTTTTATTAAGCCTAACCAGGGTTAATTAATGTCTTAATGGTTCGAATAGAATCGCGACTGATAAAATATATATAACGTAATGTGTAAAACGAAAACTGTGGAAACATGCATGACCTGTCTAGAATCATTTGTCCCTGAGCTGTCTCAACATGATCAAAAGTACGCATGAGATAATACATAATTTTGTAAATTTTGGGACAAAATAGTATACAAATATTTAAACAAACAAACAAACAAACAAGCAAACAAATAAACAAACAGACAAACAAACATACAGCCAGACAGACAGACAGGCAGGCAGGCAGACAGACAGACAGACAGACAGACAGACAGACAAACAAACAAACAAACAAACAAACAAACAAACAAACAAACAAACAAACAAACAAGAAGTAAAAACTGAAAACGACAAGAATGCATCATATTGCATACTTCGATATCTCTCAAAGTTTTGACAGGAATTTCATCAAAGCCGCCGAGGTCTTTTTTGTTTGTTCATCAGCTGCTCAAAAAATGACCAGAGAATGCACAGATGTAACATAATGTGATAGCAAACGCAAACATAAAAAATGGTGTTTCCGCATGTTTGATCTATTAATCACATCTGTGAAGTCACTATGTACAAGACGACATTATCCAGGCAAATTTCCGGGTGCATGAACTGAATGATACAAACACTAGATATAACTAGATCCATCAAATATTTCAGCTGACTACTGTATCGCAATAGTGATCTCCATTGGTTCTAATCGTCCAGCTATTGTACATATTGCAGTGGTTTGACTCCTATTTGTTTTCTTCTGATGTTGAAGCGCTTGTCACGAAGTCATTCCAAATATAGGAATAATTTATAGTTACCTGTCCTACTCCGATTGTTTCTTGCTCGTTGTTACCAAACCAACCAGACGTAAACTTCACGATTTGTGGCAGCTGAAACTTTTTAGTGAGCTGCTTCAAGGAGTACGCGTCACTCGACCACTTAATGACCGTGTCGGAGTATACCGCCATATTTTAATCTGAAAGAGAGAACGTGATAACAAAATCAGTCTAAATTGCACTATGTATTTTGTTAGTTCATCGGAAAATCGATGTAACACATGATTGTATAGTACCTCATACAAAGTGGTTATATTGTTATACAGCAGTAGTAACTCAGTACAAAAACGTATTGAATCATCAGTTAATGACGTCATTATATTCGGTGACGATTAGCGTCCAACGAATTTCTTATAGTTATCATCATATATTTACACCTAAGCAATTTCCCATGTCACCATTTCCTGCATAAGAGACCTGAGTTTGTACAAACTTTGCGATGGAGGCGCATGTTAGAGTTTTATTGAATTTTAACAGGTATTGGATGACTGTAAGATACTAGTACGTTTGGGGTAATTAGGTGTTTTTTTTGGCAGAATTGTATGCCATGGCGACCAAAAAATGACCCAATATGTTGTATTAACATGCACATTCCACAAAAAGGCAACTCAGATAACAATACAAATATATACCCTACTGGGATTCGGAGCAAAGATCAACGAACTTCGGCTGGGCATGCGTACATTCACCAAAGTAGGCCGAGACGAATTAAGCTCGTATCCAATATTTCATTTTCACGTGACTACTTAGTCTATTTAAGTATTCATTAACAACCAGAATATGTATGTAAACTATGTTAAATGGAATGGACTTGAATATTTAACAAAAATGCCACAAATAGAAAAGCTAAAGTCATAATGTACAATGTTTCTTTACTTGTCTGTGGTATAACACACAGGGTTGGCACATTAAAGTGACGACACACAGAAAATCGAGATAATCACGTGTTTTATCTATATCCTGTCTGTTCTATTAAAACTGCAATCACGTTTCTCAAAACCATTCTCAACATAAGTGTTGCTATGGATCTTAAGGTGCCAACAGATAAAACTTTAAACACCAAATTCTATGATGAATCTTTCAATCCAGACGTTTTACAGTAGAACTTATCTGAACTAAATATGACCAAGGGCTAGGTATTGATGAGGTAGATTGTGACTGACAATACGTTTACTGTGTACAGAGTCTAAGGTACACCGGACCTCTGATAGCATGTAACTCATACACAGTAATGAACAGATCTAATTCCATAGTTATCCATTGATAAAATGGACCAAAACAGCAACCTTGCAAGACAACACATATACTGAAGGTAAAAACCTGTCAAACTTACGTTTTCCAAATGTTCCCACCCCAGAATTCTTCGAACGTTATGTGTGTGGTTATTGTGTATGCGTAGTGGGAGTAGCAACGATCATGAGTGGTCACAATATACCCTGGACTATATGGAATGCGGAAATTCCTCGAAGCGTTATAACGTTCGCGCACAGGAATATTACAAGTTGTATAAAACTCCTAGTGCGCCAGACAACAACGAATCATTGCGACGTAAAACATATCAAACTTTTGGGTGATATGATGTCAAAATGATTGGACACGTGCCAAGTTTTGCAGCACTAGAAAATGAATCATATGATTGGAACATTAGCCTGTACAATTTTTGATTCAGTATGTTAATTTATGGTTATTGCCAAATGTAAGGAAGATTACAAGCGTTACACCCCCGTATTTGTTTTCAGTCTTTTCAAAAGTTAAAGATTACGTTGTGTGCAGATAATATATATGTGCCTGGTCTTAATATCGTACACACCTCGGACATACAAGTCTTGCTTATATACAGCTTACAAATGTAGTGTTACCGTTCACATTTTTACAAGCAGTGACCGATTTTGCGCGGTAGAACGTGGAAATCTGAAATGAATGCACATATGTTTGTAAATTTTTATGAAAAAAGACGAAAAATATGTGTTTCCTTCATGTACTTTTAGAGCAGTAAAATCCTAGGATATCAAAAATACATTTTTTGGGAGATGTTTGGTAAAATAGGGGGTATAGGCTAATGAAAGTAACCTTCTCTCGAAGAGAAAAAAACGTGAGTTGGGAACAAATATTGGTACTTGCACTTCAAACATGGCAGGTCATTCAGTTGTCGTCTGCCCTACTTCCACCCAATTCACGGTGGTATTATATTACAATAGTCAGCTGATAAAATGTCAACGTTACCTTAAAGTGGCTGTTATGTTGTTTATTATCACTTACATGTGTTCTCAAAATACCACACATTAAAATGAACACAGGCTGACCTCAAACACTATTGAGTATAGTGGTGCAAATTCCACAGAACTATGCCGATATCGCATACAATTGTGACACGGTGGCATAATGGCTGACATTAAAGTGACCACATGGATGTCAAACTAGTATTTAGTTTGGACATGTTTTCATATAACACCCTTCTAAGTTTTTTTTTCTATTTGGAAATACAATGTGAAGCAACATATACCAAGTCCATGTTTGTAACTCAATAAATCGCAAATAAACAAAAAAAAAGTGCGTGAAAAGTTTAGTGTACGTAGTAACAATCATTTTACACGCACCTTTGAATTTGTCAATTATTGGCAAATTATGTTGAGTTATAAACAGAACTTAGCATATGTTGTTGCATGTTGTTTTTTCAGTAGGATAAAATAGTTGTGTTGTTTTATGGATAAAAAATCCAAAATAAACACTAACTTGTCATCCATATGTCCACCTTAAGATTTAGCAAATCACTAATCAAATACTGCTATCATCTTAAAAGCTGGAGGAATAATCCCGAGGGTTTTCAGATTCTGATGCACTCAACAATTAGCAGGTGATTGATCTTAGAATGACTCACTAAAAGTTGATTTATAATACAATGTGGACGATGAAATTACGTACCTGACAAGACAACTTCAACTTCAACTATCAACCGCACAACTTTAACTTTCTGTCGTCTGCAACGTCCCTAATAGTTCCCCTAAATTGTGGCTCAATGTAAGGTTTAAGTTAACTTGTAGCTAAACATTTGTGTGCTGCTCTGGTTTTTCACAAAACGTCGTTCACTCTCCCTGGAAGTAGAAACATGGAAGAGAATACGTAAGGTTGACGACAATTTCAGAATCTTTGCCCACTGCTTACAGTTGACCACTAGATGGCGGTGCTGTCGATTATTTGTACCTAGGTGATCTTACCTCGATGTTAATCCTTCAACGTGATAGCATATGTTATAACGCCATGTGTTACATCTCAGATCACCAAAATGATGGCAAATAAAACACCCAATGTTATTTTGGACCTGCTTGGGATGATAATTGAAAATGGGTACACTGCAGCAATGTGTATACTTTTTATCCTCCGACAGACTTGCCGTGTGTGTGTGCGTGTGAGCGCGTAAGATAGAGAGAGAGAGAGAGAGAGAGAGAGAGAGAGAGAGAGAGAGAGAGAGAGAGAGAGAGAGAGAGAGAGAGAGAGAGAGAGAGAGAGAGAGAGAGACAGACAGCCAGCCAGCCAGCCATCCAGCCAGCCAGCCAGCCAGACAGCCAGACAGACAGACAGACAGACAGACAGATAGATAGATAGAAAGAAAGTCGTCACAATTATACAAAGAGACTTGTTAATTTTATTACTCCCAACTTTTGGACATCCACATTGGTCAGACTTTCAAATTATCCAGTTATGTCATTCAAAAGTATTACGTCATCATGATTAATGGCTGACATAAATGAGACCACTCAAGATGCTATAACTTTTGTAATGTTATTATTGCATATTTTACAGAGTTCACATAAAACATCAGCACAACAAGAATTTGCCACTGTCATGACCTCTTTGTGACCCAATAACGAAACAATGCATTCAATACGAATGACAATATTAAATCAATCAAATGCCTTAGCTTGCCTTGCCTTGCAAGTCAATAAAAATGAACATCTCTGTCTTTGGAAGATGCATTTTGGCAATTCGGAACACATCAGTTGAAATAATTTAAAGTTATAATTTGTTGTTAATCTACAGTAACTGGAAATATCACCTGATTAACTACTTCAGTGTCACACTAAGGTTAGCAAGTCGACATAGCAAGCCTGTATCACACAAAAGACTATCCAATGGCACATATGATGATATAGTGTCTAAGGTAACCTTTGACCCGTATTTCTTGTGTTTGTGCCACATTTAGTTTCAAATTGAAGTCTTCAGCGAATTAAAATTGTTGGTATGGACTATCTGCATGTATGACAAACTCAAGAATTGGCAGGTTTTCCGAACAATGATAGTTAGAGAACTAGCAGAATTCACGGCAGGGGTGTCCTGAAGCCCCTCCCAAGGACAAAATATTTTGGTCCAAAAATTTTGCGCAATCCCCCAACTCTCTTCGCATGCCCCCCCCCCCCCCCCCCAATCTGATTAAAAT